>NC_092705.1:10481911-10656911 GCF_964275005.1 Diadema setosum | reverse complement strand
ATGGTGGAAAAAGTGAAATTTTATGTATTTGACCTTGACCTTTTGACCTTTGACCTTGAGCATGTGCACCCAAAAGTTGATAGGCACAACTTCACCCCCTAATACACATACATGCCAAGTTTCATTAGGATACCTCAACAGGTTTTGATAGTTACCTTGTCCACAAAATTCATTACGGACGGACGGAAGGACGGACGGACGGAAGGACGGACGGACGGACGGACGGACAACCCGAAAACATAATGCCTCCGGCACTACTTCGTGGCGGAGGCATAAAAATCCTGCTTAGTACATCTTATTTGACCGATCATAAAGTGCAGAACTTCTACAGGCATTGTAAACTTGATTATATGGGTAGCACCATTCTTACAAACTGACATGCTCTGCAATTAAAACATGCAAAAGACAAAACACACAAAACATTTTTGGGCCTCAGCAGCAATCTATATTTGTTATATATCTACAAGTATAACAGCTAGTTAGATAATCAAAGCATCAGGCAAAGTCTTTTTGGCCCCTGTCAGTCAGACCGCAACGTCCTGAAAAGCCTTCGCATTTATCGTACGCGTATGCATGGACCTCGCGGACATGAATACGTAATGAACTGGGAGACCACATTTTTAGAGTGTATGTAAATCTAAACGACATTATCAATCTTCATGATTTATACATCGATAAAAAGATGAAGAGTTGCACTTTGATGAAATTTGACCACTTAAAAGGTTATGACATATAAAATATACTGAACAAGGAAATTACAAAACACAAAATTTGCATATTTTTCATTTTTCTTAAGGGGTACACTAGACCAACAAAATTAAGGTGGACCAAAATGGAAGAGGTATACAATGAAAGAGGAAATATCATTCTATGAAAACATAATGACTTTATGTGGACTGATCCTATGAACGGGTCAGGTTGGCGAATAAATCATTGCGTTGTACAGTTAATTTTTGATGAGATTTCAGTTTGCCGCGAATACGCGTTTCTGATTGGTTAATTCCCTCCGAGTGGAGAGTTGAACGAACCTCGCGGAATGACAGTAAACGTGTACTACTGAGTAGTACTCTACATAACAGTAATACACTGTGTGTGGATGACAGTGTAGGACCCTATGGTGTGTGTGTGTGCGCGCGCACAATGTATGTATACGCGCTCAGGTTCAGGCAACTGCAGCTAAGATCTCCACGTAAACAACAAGAACAACACACTCCACTCTGATCGACAGCTCAACTTTGGCTTGAACTTTGTTTGCACAACTAGATAGAGTAGCGTGCATTAATAAATAGCATACAAATCAATAATAAAAGATCTAGCACTAAGTTTGCGCACATGAGTTCTTTGGGGCTCTCTATTTGGTATTAGAATAATTATTCCTTATCAATCCACTGTATACATCACTGAGTAATTTATCTAATGATACCCTGGGAGCGCATGATCATTCATGTATCTCAAATTGCCACACTACATGTATGATTTTTACTCGACGAGACTTTTAATTTTTATTGTTTTCTAAGCGAGGGACCAATTCAGTTCTTACTGTGCTATTATAACAAGTACCGTTAGTGCACCAGTTTTCGACAGGACCCAGATTTCGACACCCAGCAGATAATTCTTATTAAATTTTATACTCAATACAAACGTCTGACTTCAACAATCAACCAAGTTATCAATCACATTTCTAGTCTTATATAAACACCGTTTGTCACTCGTCATCATAATCTGACGGTAGAATATTTAGGAGAAAAGCAACACGGTGTCAGCAGAAATTTTGATGTCGGCCATTTTCAGGGGTTCAAACAATATGACGCATTTTGTATACATCGCCGTAAAATGAAATTCACCCATGCCGGTTATCTTACTTTAGTATCAGTTTGTTTGCCAAATCCTGATGTTTGATTTCATAATCGTCTTTAGTAATTTCATGGCTGAATTCGTGATAAATGAGCAAACTTGTAGAAAGAGTTGGCTTTGAGAATGTGGCACCAGATTTCGACATTCCCATAATAAGACACGTTATAGAGGAAACAACAAGTTCTTGCGCCGGTACTTTGCTGGTTTGCATCCACAATGCAGTGTACCCATACTGTACGCGCCATGTGATTTCTGTGTGATGCGCGCAGTGATTGTGTCGAAAAATGATGCTGGGTGTCGAAATTTGATGCCAGCGACAGCGTGACGGAAATCGCTAAAATTGAACACGAGTGCATTCAAACTGGAATTCGTTCAAGGCATATTATTATTGGCCTTTGTAGCTCAACTTCATATCGAAATTCCGAGTTAAAACGGTGCAGTATTGATGGTAAACAAGGAAATGTGCTAAAGTGTCGAAAACCGGTACCCTTACTGTATATCTAAAACGTTGACTATCGTTCATGTGGTGATTCAACCTATGAACGGGTCGGGTTGGCAATAAATAGAAAGCCTTGTTCTAATTTGTCTCAGGGTCGTTTGGGAAATATCGATATACAACGTAATGCAGAGATATGAATAATGGTATCATAAGCTCATTTTATATAATATAAGCATTAAATTTAAAGGTGTGATTTATTTCAATTATTCACAACCCATGTCAATCAGTCACGGAAAGTAGATCTTCATGTCGTCAATAAGTGAATCTCGTAGACCATGCACTTTGTCTCTGAATTATCTCGCAAAATCTCGGGTGCTGAGAAGGACATGCGCAAAAACCTGCGCGTACGATAAATTTTTGATTTGAGCTCATTAACAGCAGCATTGCGGTCTGACTGCTGTGCGAGCACACAGCTTCTAACACTGCATATTTTGTACATTGTAGGCCTACACTATGCAACCTAAACCCCTGCAGCATGTGGACAGACGCCACTTCACAGTCAAGTCAACTTTCAAAAAATGAGTTACACATGTCTTTTAAAAAAAACAACTTACATTCAGAATGGCAAAAGTTTGTTTCGATTTTAAGTTGATATTTATCCGCGATGCTACCCCTGTCATGATCCTGAATGCTACAGTCCGCAGCCCCATAACTAACGTTAGGCATATTAATAGGCATTACGCTATACGCGTTTGGCTGGGGCTGCTGGTCGCAGTTATTACAAGTCATACTTGCAAGTTGCATAGATAGATTTGGGTAAAGAGTCAAATCATGGTTTATCCCATGGCATGTCGCCACTCCATTCACTCGCGCTTACCAGTGCGTACAATACAATGTAAATTTACGTTTTCACAGTGTGCAAAACCTACAATAGGGTTCCTACACAGTATGGTGGGATGGGGAAGGTGGGAGTTGCATTGAGTTGTCACCAGCACTTTCAACGATCGATGAATGGAGTATAATATGGTGACAGAAACCACGAAAATGCTAGGTCAAGATACACTCTAAACTTGAACAACCATATTTTACCCACGGTACCACATTCTCATTTAATATTAAGTCAATACTCACAAGAAATTAGTGTCTTTTAAACATTTACACCAGGACAGCTGCAAATTGTACGTGTCGTGTGGATGCGGCTGTACATATAATCGCGTGCGGAGTGCATGTACACACGATCCGGGTTGTTGTTTACAACGTCTCCAAGACCCAGAAGTACAGCCTTGCTCATGTATATTTTTTAATCTAAAATATTTAAAATTTTCAAAGTTATTTATTTTATAATGGAAATATTGAAAAGATATTCATCATTCTATGAATAATATTTTGATATGATAAATTAATGTTAATATTATTAATTACAGGTTTATGACATGAGATTTTACGTTATGCAGATCTCACCTTGTACGAGCTCTTTTCTACTGCTGTTTCGCTAGAGTTGTAAGTGAACTAATAGAAGTGCTGAATTTACACGTATTTTTATTCAAAACCGTGCAAAAGAATATATCAAAATGAAGAGCGATGTGTAGAAAAAACATTCTTCATTTCTGAAAAAGCTGTCAAATGTCTTGATTGACTTTTGTCATGCAGATACTAGAGGATTGTTCTAATCTCCCATACGAGATGTCTCCATCTAATACGTATTTTCCTAAAGTCCAGTGGCACACTACACTCACACGTTAGATTACACGGGTGTAAAAATATTCTTTCCATGGATTCCCTCACTCGTAATATATTTTGAAATGAAGTGGCTGACTCTGAGGTAGAAGCAGCCTTAAAGACGTAATAGACGTATTTGTTGAGAAATCATATAGTCTAGTTAAATACAAACAATGATTGGGATTTATTATAACGAGATCTGGCCTGGCAGAGTCAGGACATGGCGGTGCATTCGACAGAGGGCGACATTTTGATCATTGTGAAGAATGTATGGGCACGGCATGGTTGGGTGCCAACAAATCGATACCCTGATGTTTTTCATCTCAATAGATGCTTAAAATATGTCACAATTTGCAGGAAATTTTACTCACATTCAAAGAAAATGCTGTGAATTCACAAGTGCACATTAAAAATGTGATTCGCGGTAGAAAGTCTACATGCTCCAAGATAACTGCTCCGAACGTGTTAAGATTTTGATGCACTCGGTTGCGCCGTAGTTTTGAAACCAACACCCTAGGGGGCCTACCCTCCCTTGACAATACACGTCACCGTGAAATGCACGCAATGCTTTTCCTATGTGCTATTTATAATCCATAGATATAGGTTATTCTATGGTATCATTGTTTATTTTGGGGCTTTTCAGTAAATAATGTAATGAAGCACCCCACTACCCCCGGACATGGGTGCGTCATGGTCATTTTTTGACTGACCACACGGGGTTTTTGACGGACACCACAGTCACTTTTTTTGACGGACAAAACGCAAGTGACGAACACCACAGTCACTTTTTTGACGGACAACACATTGAAAGTGACGCACACCTCGGTCACTTTTTTGACGGACATCCTCGGTCACTTTTTTGACGGATATCCTCGGTACATTTGACGCACCCCCGAAAATACTGAAACGATTTTTGCATATACGTTTTATTCAAGCAATTTCATTTTCTTTTGGTTCGTAAACATAATTTGTAAAAGTTTCGGCAAGTTTCCCTTACCCTGGCCCTGTAAGCACCGTACCGTCATTCACCGTACATCACGCTGGTCGCTGCTGCATGCTACGATATTCCATACAGTATGTATTCTGTGCACGCAATCCATACGGTACATGACAATCACATGTGTGCAGATGCGCTGTGTGTGCGCAGCCATTGCTAGTCCGGTGGATGCTGCAGCGCAGGTACACACCACGCCACGGCATTCCCGCGAGAGCCCAGACGCTGTACGTAGAGATTTGCACAGCGTACTAACTGCGTCGCATGTCTGGCTGGTCGGGCTAAATCCCGCGAGCAGAAAATGGCATGCGGCAGGCAGTTTCTTCTGCTGCTGCTTCTTATTTTTTACTGTCAAAAATTTGCCTTTGTCACCACAGAACATTATTTAGACGCACATTGTGTTGGAATATAAACGAACTTTCTTTGATAACAATATGTGTTGGTGTTGCATCGCAATATGCAATAGGCACTAAGTGTTCGACAGTAAGGTTGAAATTGTTACATCGCTAAACAGTCCCTGGTTTGAGATTGAGTATGCATGATTCCATGGGTTTGTTGGAGGGAAAATGTGAGGAGAAAGGGTGGCTTTTAAATTATTTGCTTGCCAGATTCTGGCAAGCATTTTTCCCTCTTATTCCAAAACGCTTCCCGACTTTGATTTTCACTTGCCGCGGGAAAGCGCTCACTGTAATTTCACTCGCGGTACGTGTATACGGTACTGGTAGCGTGCAAAAATGCGTGCAGTTTTCCATAGCCAAGTGACGTACCATGACGCACCCCTCGGTTCAGAATAATGCGTGTTATTTTCCATAGCCAAGTGACGTGCCATGACGCACCCCACGGTCGAAAATTTGACGGACAAAGCTGGTAAAATGATGAACACCTGGGTCACAAATTTGACGGACCAAACGAGGAAATGACGCACCCATGTCCGGGGGTAGTGGGGTGAGTCATTACATTTACAAGTGTATAAATCCCCAGTGAAAACTGCAAAACCACTGCATGTAGTCTCACACTTGAATATTCGTTCCATATGTATGCGCAGTGCTATAGATAGAGAGGTGTCGATTACAGTGTACAGTGTGGTGTGTTGGATACCTAACAAGTTACTAATGGTTGGACCTACTACTCATCGACTGCCTAGTTTTTATTTACTTGATAAGAATATTTAACACTGAAATTCACGTAAAAATGTGACCTACGTGATTGAGAAAATCCAGCACGATCAAATACTGTTGTTCCCTTTTCAATCCAAAGTTTCAGTGCAAAAATATCGCCGTCAAACTTGCGTTGCCTCTTTTCAGCTCCCCGCGGTGCCGCTCCTTTTTTAGATCGACCGCTGTTTTTGCATTGACAATGCACACAAACCGAGTTGTATTGTCTATTGAACACCGTGTTGTACGAAGCTTTTTAGAAAATGCTGCATTGACATTACAATAAAAGGTTACATTACGATTAGGTTAAAATATTCATTCGAAATTTTGTCCTTGATTAAAACCATTAATAAACAGTGAATTTTTGTGTTTTTCCACTCATCCTCATCAATGGTCAAAGCCAAGTGTGCTCTGCGTGCAGTGCAGTGCATACTAAGCGTTCTGTGTGCCAAAACTATGCGGTCGGTTTCAAAAAGGGTGGTCGATGTGTAGTACTACACCGTCTAGATCCTTCTAGAGTAAATGTTCCAGTTCATGGCCAGGCGCCGGTTCGCGGCCACTACAGCATATTTGGTAATGTAACGCTGAGCACAGCGACACGCTCAGTCTCTATACATGTGCAGTCAAACCTGCCTTAGCGGTCACCTGTCTATAGCGACCACCTGTCTATAGCGGCCACTGAAAAATCCCCCCGAGAGAAAAGCCATGTTAAAGACCCCGTGTATAGCGACCACCTGTCTAACGCGGCCAGCGGCCACAAATCTTAAAGCACAGCGACACGCTCAGTCTCTATACATGTGCAGTCAAACCTGCCTTAGCGGTCACCTGTCTATAGCGACCACCTGTCTATAGCGGCCACTGAAAAATCCCCCCCGAGAGAAAAGCCATGTTAAAGACCCTGTGTATAGCGACCACCTGTCTAATGCGGCCAGCGGCCACAAATTTTGTTTCCTGCGGTAGATTTTAACCTGTCTATAGCGGCCAAAAATCCAATGGAGCCGTAGCCGAGCCGATAATTCAGTATAATTTTTCTGCCTTGTAGCCATGCAGGCAACGTTCAGTGATCGCCACCACTGCATTCATCCCTCATTTAGTCAAAATAATGCACTAGTGTAAAGCTTTCTTCATGACAAAACACATACTACTGTGCAACAATTTCATATACACGGGCATGGTTAAATGCATGAAACACACGGTATGTGGGTACGTAACACATACATGTACATGTAAGGATACAACGATGATACATGTACATGTAAGCAATGTGCACAAAGTTGAATTACATGTCTATAATGGCCACCTGTCTACAACAGCCACTTTTTCCGTTTCCCTTGGGTGGCCGCTATAGACGGGTTTGACTGTATACCACACATTCACTAACATGTACTGCTAATCTACAAAAATCAACCACTGACATTGGCAAAATCTCCAATCAAAGTGAAATATTCTCACCTAAATGACAACATCTCGCATCCAAAATGTCATTTTTGGTACTTTTTAACATCACAGTTAAGGAACAAGGGCATACTTGCCAACTAGTAAGATTTTATCAGATTCAGTAAGATTTTTTACGTTAAAAATAGCAAAATCAGATTTTCTGTCAGAGAAATCAGATTTTTAAAAAATATTTAGATATACCTTTCATGTGTATTTTCTGAAGATTTGACCGAAATTAAGATTTTTAACTTCAGTTTGCATATAAAATAATATTTTTGCAATCCATGAGTAAGATATTTCATCTTGAAATGTTGGCAGGTATGCAAGGGGTCTGAGAAACTGGATTTTTTTTTTTTCATTTTCCCGATGTTCATGGATTTTGAATACGTGTCCTCACGTAGAAATAGAACTTTCGCAAGCAAGCCGATGTGGGCCGCCATTTTTTTCCGGAAGTGGATGTTACGATCGAAAAAATACAAAAACATGAAAAAGACGAACTGTACCACCGCCACAACTGCAATCCCTGTTCGTGGTCAGTCCGCAGACAGCAGCCCTTTTTACGTGCTTTGGCAATGGGACTTGGCGCTTACGCAACGTTCGCGAGCCAAATGAATCAGAAGGCGTTCAACAGAAGATCCTGGAGCATGCGCGTATCGCATAGGAATTGTACATTAGGCCGCGAACCGGACTACCACGGTCGCAAACCGGCAGATGCTGTACCGGATCGCGGCCGTGGTCATTTTTTACTATCGCGATGGACATTGGTCTTGCGATATTGACAATAATGTAAATTGGTAAGTGGTCAACCTCTATGATATAACCTTGCAATTTGCAAGTTTGCGTTTCAGAGGGGAAAAACCCTTCTGTGGCCGCAAACCGGGACACTTACTCTATAGAGTCTACTGCTGGTTCTTCTTCTTCTTCTTCTTCTTCTTCTTCTTCTTCTTCTTCTTCTTCTTCTTCTTCTTCAATTGCTAAACATCCGGATTCCAACCGGATTGTGTGCCACATGTAGGTTAACTATACACAGTCTAGGGCTGTACCAGGATGGTGCGCAACAAAGTGAACACAAAGCGAACATGTCGATCGTGTTGAGTTTTGATACTTGACATCATTTTCGTCACCTTAAACCCATTAAAGACAATCTTCATTAAAAGTAGACTTCATGTTTATGTAATAGATAGTGACATAGACAATTCACAACTTAACAAAAACAAAGATTAGATATATGCAGTGTGTGCAAACAGTACAACGGCATTCACTGACAGCCATTTTGAATGACAAATAAGGTTGTTTTTTTTTTTTCAGAGCTCAAACAGCCACGGGAGCAGTGCAAAGATACAAATTTTTGGTACCAGGTGTACTGAATAAAACAGTGACGTTTGTTTGAAGCAAATTTATAATACAGTTCACTCCTGTTATAACGAACACTGTTATAACGAAATTACAGGTACAAAGAAGTAAAAATTAAAGCTGCAACATTACTAGTATCTGCTCTGTGTATTATTTCTGTTGTTTATTTGTTCGGTTATAACGAAATTTCAATATAATGAAAGAAAACTGCCGGTCCCGAGGCTTATAATTGTTATAACGGGACTCCATTGTTGACACAACTCCCAAATATACCACATTCTTCACATGTTGCCAAAAGAGATATAGGTCATTGCACCTGTGCATGTGAATTATCACTTGTAGAGTCAAGCTTTATGTGGACATGCAATGATATTTAATCTCTCCTCTTGAATTGGTTTTCCAGGGTTTGAGGTGGGAGCCATCAAAATGGTAGCATCAAAGCGGTAAGTATGCAGTTAGCTTTTTCGTTCTATTACTGTAAGGGGTTTTTTTATCACAGATTTAGAAAAAAAAAATAAACAAATTCATTTTTTTTTTTCTATAGGCCAGGCAGCATTTACTATTTTAAATATTTTTTGAACTCTGCAGCAAGAAACCACTGTAAGGATATACTTGTGTACGTGAATGATTGGTGCAAATATCTGCCTGGACTAATAACCTGCATTTTTTTTTTTTCAGGATATTTTGTAATTCTTTTCATCAAAAGTAAGGAAATGAATTTTTAGTGATTTTTCCCTAAAATTTGATTTCCATTCAGCATGCAAAGTGCAATTTTTCCCATGATTAACCAAAGCATGATTTTTGTTATCAAAAGTATGTATTTTACTGAGCATCAGTGTGTATTTAGATCTGCTGAGGTTGCAGCCTTGTGAGAAATCTGTTACTGAAGTGTACAGTTTAATGGAAGTAGGAAATATTCGTTTCATATGGCATTTGGAAATAATTTCCCCCCTCTATTCATGATATTTAGAATTCAGGAATGAACGGCTCCCCCAAGTAAATAATACCTTTCTCACCTACAACAGTGATAAGGAAGAAGGGAGGATTATCATCATGAAATATTGCGTATGATGCATTTAATAGCAAATTTGATTTATGTACCTTGTTTTCCTCCTTTTGATAAAGTACAGGCCACCTTGGTGTGTATCAGCATACTGCTTGCCTATATTCTATCACCTGACTTGTGATTCATTATTCTTGCATGTTCTCTGCAGGCTTTACACAAGGGCGGTTTTCACAGGCTACAGGAGAGGCCTGAGGAACCAGCATGAGAACCAGGCACTCGTCAAGATCGAGGGAGTCGAGAACAGGAGGGAGGCCACGTGGTACCTGGGCAAGAAGTGTGCCTACGTCTACAAATCCAAGAAGTGAGTGAGGATTTGGGGTTTTGAGCTTCGAAGCACACCTCAGAACAGCACAATGTTAACCTGTTGAAGACTGGCTGATTTTGGTACAACAGGCATTTCCCATAGACACTTGCTCGAGTATACTGGGGACTCGTCCTCAACAGGTTAAGTGAGTTAGAAGTTGGAAGTCAGCCATGCAAAGTTATCAGATCCAGTGATTGAAGTTACGGTTAGATTATCAACAGTGTAAAGACCACTAGGGATGCATGAAATGTTGGGTTACATGTAGATTGTCAAAATGTGTACAACCATGTGACAGACTTATCAATTATAGTATGATCAAGCAGTTGAATACAGCATATCTTTACCCCGAAAATTAATATTTTGGATACTGTATAAGCTGTTATTTTCGTGAGGGTTTAATTTTCACGAATTTTGCGGATCTCAGTTGGGTCGTGAACCAGTACTGGGATTCAAACATGAACTGCTTCGTTCTGGTTTTGTTTCGAAATTTGTAATTGCGGGTATGTATGATTTATTCAAAAGAAATTAAGCAGAAATGAGTCTTGTTGCAGTGCAGTAAGGTCTGTGTTCATGTATGTATCAACTGCGCTGTAGATTATAATGTGCTTTTAAACCCCTTATAATTTGTAAGAGCTCTAGACAAACATAATTATTGCATCTGATTGGCAAATTGCCCTACATTGACATAAATATTGTTATTTATGTAGATGTACACAAGTAGGGCAACTTATTCATCAGTTGCAATACAAACAACTCTATGTAAGAATTGAATGAATTTGAATAATATACAAATGATGCACAGGATAGAGTGCGTTAGTGGAGGCGTAGCGCACTCGAGGGTATTTACAATTGTGAAACATGCACGAGGCGAAGCCGAGTGCATGTTGCACTACATTGTAAATACCCGAGAGTGAGCTGCATCTCCACTAACTCCACAAAATAATCCTGTGCATCATTTGTTTTATAAAATGGGTCGAAAACTAACAACATTTTTCACGTACCTTTGTGGATCAAGATGTCCGAAGATGTTCATCCCAAACACGTCGCACTCGGATATCCCGCACATATAAGTACTGTACGTATAAGAGTATACGTACTCCACACATGTTATGCACACAAGAAAGGCCGGCCGGCAGCCCGAACTAGAAGTTGTTTACAGGATTGACAGCGCGTATAGTAGCGCGCGACGCACTTGTAACAACTGATTGAGTGCGCACTGCTAGTGCAAACATTGTGACGTAGGCCGTGGATCCGTATGTTAGTGAGAAATTAATACAAGCACATGTGACTCATTTCAGCGCTTCCAATTGGCTACATTCTTGAACCCATTTTATAAACATAATTATCGTATTGTATTGCATTATGCAGCAAGACGAAATGCCCTGGCAAGGACAAGCCAACCAACACGAGAGTGATCTGGGGCAAGATCATTAAGACACACGGGAAGAGTGGAGCGTGCCGTGCCAAGTTCAAGAGCAACCTCCCTGGTCAGGCCATCGGCAAGAGGGTTCGAGTGGTAAGAAGATGAGCAATATTGTGTAATCTGGGTCTAGTTAAGAGTACTGTAAATCGAGGAATGTTCGCGTGCATTTTGATTTTGCGAATTTCGCAAGAGGGAAGATTCGCTAAATTAAAATGCACACGAAAGTTCTTGTCTACACTGTATGCATTGAATGTTGCAGGCAACTCGCAAAAATTTCATTCCGCATAAAAGGCCGTCGGCTCCAATTCGTGAAAATTTCATGCCGCGAAAATATCGTGTTTTACAGTATACAGTCAACCTTGCTTAAGTCAAATCTATTTGGACTGAAGAAATAGCTTCGACTTAGAGAAAATTTTACTTATGAGGGATTAAGATCAATAGAATATTTAAAGAGGATTTGAAAAGACCGTAGACTTAGGCGATTATTCAACTTACGCGAGATCCACTTAAGCAAGGTTGACTGTACTTGATATATGTTTTCATTATCATAATTTTACTGTTTGTAAAGTAAAAGCAAAGAAATGTCTTAATTTGATAAAAGTTGAAATATTTATTCTCTTAAGTTTAGAAAGAATCATTTCTGGTTCTAATATTGATGATGAAATAGCTACAGATGTATTACATAGTTGGCAAACTTCTTTAGTCCCTTGAATCAGTTTAGCCAGTGACAATGCTTTATCCAAGTGTTTGTTGTGGAGGTTTGACAGAAGTGGGTAGGGTATCTGTGTAGATACAGCCATTGAGAAGAGTCATGTGACATAACATTATCATAAGGCAGAAACAGGGTGTCTTGCTTGATGATACCACAGACATCATATAGTCAACTTCAGACAATGCGATAATGTGCTGCTTCTAATTCTAATCAACTTCTTTTGGGTTTCTGTCGTCAATATAGCTTTTGTTTTCAGAGTAAATTTTATGGTGAATGAGCCACTTTTTGACACTCTCTGTAACTTTTTCACCCCCTCCATTCTCTTGTCTCTTTGTGCATACAGATGCTGTACCCATCCCAGATCTAAAGAGCGAGTGATGTCAGTGTATACAGTGTAGTCTACAATTCAAGCATCAGTTGTGTAATAAAGGAATTTACATGATGATGTACATCCGCACTGTCCTGTTGTGGTTTGTATTTACAGTGTCTTCAGTAGTACAGTATTCATCGCAAAATCGGGCATCTGATAATCGGGAACCTCGCTTAAATGACATACGCTTCCCAGAAACATTTCCAGTGCATGTTATTTTCACTGTATAATTCGGCGGGGACCTCTGATACACGGGACAATTTTTCTTCAAGCGATCTTTGATTTTGTTGATATTTTACACAAAAAAATCTACCAAAACACCACAACAATATTTCAAAGATTCCCTATCAGTTGTCGTTTACATCGAACTTACAAAGCAAGCTTCGGACTGGTGTGTTTTGACCTCCGTCCACCCAGTACACGTACTTGCATAGCCACGAAAGCGCCGTGTATAAGTATCCATGCCATTGCGAAATACATGCTTTCGCGAACATTCTTCTCCCCTACATATAAGCAAAGCCATCTGCAGGGAGAGCTAGAGGGTCACGCCGAGGGGTAGCGTGGTTGTGTATTCATGTACATGTACAATACGTCAGTATGCATGTGTGTGTGAGTGTGTGCACTACATGTACATGTTGTATGCCGTTAGTGTATGGTGAGTGCTCATCGCGAAATCAGGCACCCCGCTTAAAGGGGCCGTGTTTGCTACTCCCAACCTGTCCCGATTATGCGATGAATACTGTACTAAGAATGCTTGTGGCTGGTATGGTTATGTGGTATCATACATTCAAACATTCCGCTTCAAAATTAAATGTGCAAGAGGAAGAATAGGAACAACCGCCCCAAACAAAAGCAAAAACAAAAACAAACAAAAACAACACACACACATATGCAATGTGAAAATACTTACTTCAATGGTAATTTTGCAGATAATTAAATGTGATATGTGTCATAGGCTCATTGAATTGGCCAAACATTTGCAATCAGAATTCTCAGGCAAACTATTTTGATCAGCGGCTTACTTTGAAGGTAAGGTGCTACCCATCTATAAAATGGTTAGTGATTGACTGATGGCCCAAAGAATTCATGTCTGGTGTGAACAAGTTTCATTGTCTACAACCAATCAGAATGGTCTTTTCAAAGAGAATGAGCTCTGATACCTTGTGTGTGTGTGTGTGCTTATATACAGTCAATCTCACCTAAGTCAACTTTGCAAAAACCAACAAATTGGCATAGGTCGAGGAAAAATTCTGACCTAAGGGGATGTGAACTTGTGTCATTTATATTGTGAAAGTTGAAATTCACGCAACTCGATAGATTTTCCCCGGTTCCTGTGGATTCAACTTAGGCAAGGTTGACTGTATATTGTATGATATGTGTGTGTGTGTGTATCCGTATGTGTCACGACTACCCTTACTAATGGACACTTCATAAGGACATTTATAGAATATCCAATGTGAAGGGTTTGAAATGTTCAAGTGAGTCAAAGTACTTTTAAAGTGCACACCTTCGACATAAACTTTCTCTGGCAGCCAATTTCACAGCATCACAACCAGCACAACAGCATGTGTCGCACAACTTTCACCTCGTGTGTACTGTGCACACCCAACTTGCATTTCCAATTTTGTTTCATACACGATGCCTCTCTTGACCACATACATGTATGTGCACACATCACACACTCACGCACACACACACACACACACACATACATAGATACATACATACACATACCTACAAACACACACAGATTACATGAAGTATAATCACGCCCATATATACCCACATCCTACATGATGCTTTGAAACACTAATCAATGCTGCAGAAAAAAAAACATGCTGCTGAGAATTCTTTTTTCTGTGTTAGAAGGGGTGTACAAATGTGTGTATGTGTGACAGTGTGTGTGTGTGTGTGTGTATATATACTTGTCACTCCTTCAGGGT
Source organism: Diadema setosum (assembly GCF_964275005.1). Taxonomy (NCBI): domain Eukaryota; kingdom Metazoa; phylum Echinodermata; class Echinoidea; order Diadematoida; family Diadematidae; genus Diadema; species Diadema setosum. Next base: position 10,642,143 of record NC_092705.1, on the reverse strand, counting down.
GGACTCATTTCACATACAGATACACATGTACCGTATTCGCCGGTGATAATGCTGCAACGCCCGATAAGCCGCATCCCGACTTTGGTAATGAAAAGCAGGGAAAAAAAAAAGAATCGGAAGGATTTTGTTCTAATCAAAACTTAATTACTTTTCTATGTTATTTTTTTATAAGAAACTTTGTTATTTTTACTCGTTTCCACACGATTCCTAACAGCAACAATAACAATCAGCACATTGGGCAGGTGATTCTGAGTTGGAAAGACAAACAGAAATTTTCTTGTGCTGGCGTTTAGGCCTCCCCCGACTTTCCTGCTTTAGTTTTGTCAAAAAATAGTGCGGCCTTCTCGCCGGCGAATACGGTACACTGTATTGTATTGCTTGATAGTTATCAAAGTCTAGGAGCCCCAGAATATGCAAATAATAATAATAACAATGTCACACTTATCAATTTTATGACGACATGGAACGGAGATAAAAAATAAAAATTGAATTTGTTAAAAACAATTTAAATTACACTGTTACTGCATTTTATATGGCGAAGTTATTTTCTTTAAATTGTTTTAATTGTAAAATCCACATGAAGACATAAGTAGGGAACTCAATTATTGTCCCTAGAGAACAAACTTCAGTCAGTTTTTTTTTTTTTTTACGTTTTTGTTTTCTTCGGCAGCAACTTTTCCAGGGCTTCAACAATTCACACCGATACACAAGACAATGCTGTAATATCGTGTCAATTTGACATGTTCTATTTATTTGCTTCAAACTGAACTAAAGGGCAGCACAAAAAAAAATAATAATAATAAATAAATAATAAAAATAAAAAAAATCATAAAGCAAGTACCATGTAGCCATGATTGGACTATTCATGATGAGTTGACATATTTCCTCAAATTTTCCATGGTGGTCAGCAGAAGCAAACAGTGCACTACCTTTATAAGAACAAAGTTACAATATAATTCTCATAACAATGAAATGAAAAGTTCTGGCCCCGACATTATCATCTACATGTATATATCTTTATGTACTTCACTGTTCAGCTATAATGAAATTTTGATATAACAAAAGAAAAACTGCCAGTCCCACAAACTTCATTAGAACATGAGTCACCTGTTGAAAAAAGTGATAAAACCCAACATTTTAGGCACAGTTCACACTAGAAGGAGGGATGTTTTTTTGAAATTGATAAGTGTCTCTGCCTAAAATGATCTAATTTTCAGAATGTATTCACACTCTCATCACCTCACTACATAAGACAGAACTAATTTCTTAACGATGATCGTGTGTCACAATGATACAGGCGAAGGATTAATTGTTTGCAGTTGAACTTGTACATTGTACCTCGAGAAAGTTTAATCACAATCTACATGCAAAAGCGCTGTGAAAGTACAGGGATGAATATGGAGCTTATACCCTCCATCAAAAGAATTTTATGGTACACCTTAACATCTAAACAATGTCTGAATGGAAGATACAATAAATCGTACGACACTGCATAATCATTTCTTTTTATATATATAGTTTCATAATCATGATATCCACATATCCTTCCAATATTTTTAGTTGCAGTTTTTTTTTTTTCTTCAATTTGATGTAGGGCGTCTGTAAACATGAAACAAAATCTGCATGCCAGTTGGGATAATGGTGTGCACCACACGGCGAGTCTATGTTGCATAATACGCTTCCTCCATACAATGCACACGTGGCTTTGCTTACTTTTGGATGAATGTTTTGATAAATGTGGATCTCATTTTATTATCAACTGAGGATTACATCGCCAGTAACACTTGGAGGCCAGAACCACAGTGAAATCACACAGGCAGCAACAGATAGGAATTGAAGAGGCTATACAATGTGAACCTTTGTGTCAGGTATGCATTTTAAACCAAAAGCTAATATTGAGTACTTCTTGCCGCTGAAAGCATGTACAGCTGTTTTCATCTTTTCAGATTAAAAAAAAAGGAAGTTGCAAGTGCATTTATGAACATACACACAGAAGGTATCTACACATACACTGTATTTCAGTTTGACCAAGCGTAACCATGGTTGGTGAAGTATCTACCTGCATTGAAACAAAACTGGGTTTTCCCTCAGTACACACAAAACCTTTCCACGTAAAAACATATTTATGACATATGTCGCACAGGTACACTCAAAATGATACTTTCAACAAAGTAACTGACAAAAAGTCCTGTGGTATACACAAAGCATTTGAAGTGACAACGGCAGTGTACAGTTGTGCACACAGTGTATTGCCAATCTCCTGGCATGCTCGGGGTGCTGTCTTATAAAGAGGTGTACTTGATATCCATTGCATCTTTTCAAAATGAATTAATCACATACCTGTCAAAAGTTGTGATTGATTGAAGGGTAACAAAAAGTAAATCACAAAATTTTGGTTGTAATGGAATTTGCAATTACTCATGTCATTCTTGACATCAAAATTATGAATGGGTATCATTAGATGGAGATGTGACTCTTTTATACCACAAGAGTAATTTCAATGTCATGGGAATTTAGAAATAATACAAAGATACCAAATTAAATATACACTTTTTTGTGTCGGCGTTATATAATTAATACAATTCATACACATTGAACGTAATTTGAGTTTGATCTTTATATTAAGACAGATATTTACAAATAATTGCAGGTTGAAGTCGATCGCCAAGTTTTATGATATTTAAATTGATTTCAATTGCAGGTTTGATAACACGGGGACCCTCTTCTCACAACAACGAGAGATGATGTCTTGTGTATGGTCCACGTCGCAAAATCCACTGACCATTTCTTGTCTCATAGTGCTATGATGTGTGAGTTTTCGACGACATCTTTTGAACTATACATCAACGTGCACAGTATTCCGCTCCTAGCACATCTTTTTTTTTCTCAGACCTCGGACTAGCACACATCAGATATATCTTCATATTCATTGTGTTTAAAGGCTTTTTGGCTATTCTCATACATCTAAATATATACAAAATAAGACTGCTTGTACCAAAGGCTGTGTCAGAAATCAAAGCAAGTAATATCTACACAACTTCAACTGCTGCATTGCTAATCACAGGGAAACAACAGATTTCCTCGACTTGCAGTTCCATAACTGCAATCGGTGAGGTATATGAGATGTTTTTGTAACACAATTGCATTGTACGACTTCTGTTTAAAGCTGCCGAATCAAACAGCTTGTTCTGAAAGGTGTTTGTGAGTCGGGTTCACTATATCAGGCTGAATGCCTTGTTACGTTCAAGAACTTTGGTCCTAACACCATTAAAAACTCAAGGAAGATGTTTGCCTACATATGGCCCAAACATGAATTGCAACCTACAGCTGATGAGGCTAAAAATTCTTGGAGATCGTCACAACACATTCAACAATCATCTTATGACAACATAAAGTAAACAAAATTTGCACCCAATTCTTTAATCTCTTTCCAGACTGACCCCTCTGATAAAATGGATTTTTAACTCGAGCCTGCAATAAAATTGTTATGCTGCCTAGAGCACCCTTGGTACCTAATAATCTTGGTCCTTGTTTCATCTTTTCGAATGTTTCCACACTCTAAAGCATTGAGAGATGAATAAACGAGGAAAAAGGAAAAAGAAACTGGTAATGATACAAATGAAGCATACACACAAGAAGTAAATATGAGACTTGCTTTTCCTTAAGAACACTTTACAATTTGGAATGGCATTATGTACAGGTGTGGAATGCATTGACAAAATAATTCAGTTTAGAACTTCTCATCAAAAATACGGAGAGCACATCGAACTGTGCAGTCCATTTACAAATACAAGTCAGCTGTCACATAAATGGAAAGGAAGTAAGTATTTCCAAGCTGAAAAGATAACAAATGCAGAAGTTCTGTAATGCACAGAATAAGTAAGAAAAAAGATGATACCATTCAAAGAAATGCTGGGAGAACACTTATCCTCTGCGTGGTTACACTTGTTGTACAATTCAAAATTTGTACATGGGTGATAATTCAACTTAGATCAAATCATAAACTTCAGTAACTTTTCATTCTTCATGGCTTTCCCAGCTTACTCAGAACTTTACACATATAACTGTCTTACAGTTTTTCGAATATATGTCTTCTTACTAGCACACAACAAATCCATTTCCACTGTCATTACATAAACACAGACTCAAAAGCAACATACATTGTGACACACTGCATGGGGAAACTTGAATGAATCAAAAGTTGCCTACAAATGTGTCAGTGTATATGGTAACACAGAAGGCCAGAAAATATTTGTATATCTTTACAAAATATCTACAATATAAGTATGTATTTACAAGAACATCATTTCTCTTGCCACACATAAACAAATCATGAACAAAATAGTTCTAATCCCATCCCCTTCCCCAGACCACAGATTTAGAGTCTCATCCACACTTAACCCATTGAGGACGAGTCCTAAGTATACTCGGTCAAGTGTCTAAGGGAAATGCGTGTTGTAGCAAAATCAGACCGTCCTCCATGGGATAAAGAACCAGCAGACCAAAATATGGTAAAGCTTCTTCATATAACACAATCACAAATATGAATAAATTTCATATACATGATTGCAGGCAAAGTTTGCACAAGAAAATGACTGTTTTGTATGACAACATGATGTTTAGTTGACTGATTCACTTTTTTGTGAGTTCGTTTTTAACAAAATGAAAATGGCATCCACAAAACATAGCCAAACATGCTTTCGTCTACGCTGGCAGTTTGCATGAAACAAACAAATAAACACTACATAAACAACCTTTCAGAATTGATCGTCCAAATTATCCTGTTTGTGAGGAAGTGTGTGAGAGCAGTCATTCTGAAAGTATTTCACACTGCTTCTTTCCAAGTTTATATATTCCTTTGGCATAAGTATACTGAAGCTTCCAAAATGCAGTTTACAGTTTTGTGTAGGATAAGGAAGAAACATTTTGTGGCATGTTCTTATAAATCAAGGGATTGAGAGTCATTACTTACTGGCTATACAAGATTTGGCATTTTAGGAGTTTTTTTATATTATGTTGTGTGTCAGAATGTAATGATGGCTATACAAAATGACTTGTTACACATCCATTCCCCTGTAATCAAAGAGATCAAAAATCAAAAATTAACTGGGAATGCAAACTCAAAGACAGGAATGCTATTTTTTAAAACGTATTAATCAATTTAGCATCACAATATCTGATTAAAGAAAGCAGACCATTGAGAGCCCTCTATGCCTTGTTGGCTTCCTATCTTGACAGAGAGCAATTGACTTCTGACAAATATTACGAGTGGTCTGGAAACGAAAGTGGTTACACAGAATGTACAAAACAAATGTGTGTGGTAAATGGAGACACGCATCTTTTTATTTTTGTAGCAAGTACTGTATATAACTGTGTGAATCAGACCCTTTAATGTCCTTTGGTGATTTGATGACACCTTAGAATTTCAGAGTTTATGAAGAAGAATCATTGGACTGCTTGATTTTCTTAGTAGGACGTGAAGTTTGTCAGAACATGAATATGCACTACATTTTAAACATTGCAATCTTTGTCAACTTTGTACGATTTGTGAGAAACTGTGCTTTCAAAACAGTGCTGATACCTCTGATACAAACTTTTTAGAGAGTACATTGTGTGTGAGTTGGAATAATCATATCCTATGCATTTGCATCTCTCTTGACTTGCATCAATATATTACAGCTCAAAACCTTCTGGGCAAGCTATCAAAAGAGAAAACAAAAATAATAATCCAGGGGTTAGATTCTTCAATTTGTCTCCCTCTACAAATTAAATTTGTTAAGATCGCAACTGCTGATCTGTAAATTAACAAACATGTTGGGGGAAAAAAAAGGAACCAGATCAGCAGTTGCGATCTTAACAAATTTCATTTGTAGAGGGAGACAAAGTGAAGAAACTCACACCTGAATCTTCACCCCTCTGAATAATATCTTTCATCATCAAAAATAATAATGTTAGAGAGAGAAAAAAATATATATAGAAGATGCAACTGTGATTTTTTTTTTTTCTGTGAGTGTTTCCAAAGCATACCTCCAAATTTTGAGTGGTCAAAGGTATTGTCCTGTAGGCCCTCAGCAAGGCAAGCCTCTTCAAAACCCAAAACTGAGCTAATGATCACAAAAAAAAAAAAGACTGCCTCCCCATGTTTTTCCTGCAGAAGGTGCTATGTGCAGCACGGGGCAGAGATGAGGTTAGAACTTCACCAGAGTTGCTTCCTGTGGCAATTTTCGCCATTGATGCAGATAAACGGGGTACTTGGTCAAGGGTATATATAGTAGTTAGATTATAAAATGATTTCAAAGGGATCTGTAAGATTGAAGCTGATATTTCACTCAGGTACAGAATTTAAATCAATTTTTGTGGCCTTTATAATATAGAGTGCAAACTTATCTTGCCTACCTATTACTTTCAGAAAAAAAAAAAAAATTGCTGATATAAATTCACTCCCACAAGTTGTGAACTTCATCACAATTGATTTTGGGGTTACATGGTATGGCATCTTTGAAATTTGCACAATCAAATAGAACCAATATGAACAAACAAACAAACAAAAAACCTGTCAGACATCTGTCATCTTTTTTCTTCTTTGTCTTGTGGAATTCCACTATATATGATTCCACTTTATACTCTCAGAATAACTGTTAATTCCTCATCCTAAACTTTGATGCTTCATCCAGTTCTCCCCCTTGATTCCTAATTGACTACATCTTAAAAACTTCAACATGTAGACAATTAATGCAAACGTTAATGACCCCTTTCCTACCAAAGATGATGAGTACTGTACAAAGTCTATGGGTATTTCAGAGTCTGGAAGGGAACAGGTTGGTTACCATGGTAAGAAACGACACCATCAACCCCATCATGAGACTCAGAGTCACAAATCAAATGTGGCTCTTTAGTTGAAGCTGTTGCTTCGATACAGAACCTAGCACTCCCAGTACGCTGTAAGAGAATACCTAGGTAGCTCCCTCAATGAATCTTGTGGTTTCAACCAGCTACGATGCTGTGGTCTCCTATGATACGGGTGTAAAGTCCACCGGAAACCCAAATCCAACAAGTAGAAATACAGGTGGGGCTTATCGTCGGGATTGTTGTCCAGGATACGGCGGTGAATGACGCAATCTAGTGCGACATTGCACAACCCCAGGCACACTCCAAGGATGTGAAGGCTCCAGACAGCCAGGCATGATCCAGCATGGCGGCACTGTCCGTCGGAAAACATCTGGGTCACGTCTACCTCTTCCTGTACAATTCTTGTAACAAGAATTGCGCAAAACCACAGAGCAGAAGAGAGAGTCAGATTTCACATCCTGGTCTGCCACAGGCTCCACAAGCTCCATGGCAACCACTATGCTGTCATGGCCAAACACTCTGCTTTATATCACAAATACACTCATTTTCCATATCATGTGGACGTGACTGCAACCATGGCATACTTACAGCATTATAGATCCATATAGAATTTGCTATGAGATGATAATACAAATGAGGTAACTCATTGATCGTTGATGATATCTTAGCTCTTCAGTATGATAGCTGACTACGAGTTGTCTCTGTCAGATTAGCTCATCACTTTCACTGTCTTTGGCGTGAATCGTAAAGCAGCCAAATCAAGTCCGCCAGTAGAGCATGTCGTCTCTCTGCGGCGTCACGGCCCGACAAAACCGAGGCCAGAAAAACTTGCTGTCCGTGTCCACGTTGTACTCCAGCGTGTTGGCGATGTTATTCTTGAGGTCCTGTGGCACCTTGTCCTCCTCGATGCGGCGCACGATGACGACCTTGCCGCGCACGGAGTCCACCTTGCGGGGGATGCGGCTGAGCGCGAGTCGGAACCGCTGCGACTCGTGCTGCAGGTACTTCCACGACACCAGCAGCACCACTGTGGTGCTGTGCACCAGGCTGAGGGCCAGCCGCTTGGTGCTGGGCCTGCTCTCGCGCCCCGTGCCGGCGATCTCGCTCCACAGCGTGATGTGCAGGTGGGACTCTTGGTCTAGGAGTTTGGAGCGCATCATTTCGGCCAGCGTCAGGTCAGTGCCGTGGTGGTGGATGAAGATGTCGCAGCGATGCCTCAAGATGAACGGTTGCATCTCTGCTTGCACAGGTCCCACTGCACAAAGAAGAGTATTACAATGCACTCCTGTTACAACAACATGGTTATAACAAAACTCTCATCACAACAAACTAAAAGTCAAGGTCCAAAAGTCATTGTCTATTATACTTTTATTGTTCAGTTATAACAAAATTTCAATAAACAGAACAAAATTGATGCTAACAGGGACTTCATTATAACAAGAGATGTTTGTAATTGATCATGCTGCTGACAATGAATTGAACACAGTTATAACGAAACTCCAATTACCACAAACAAAGTCAAGGTCCAAAAATCACTGTCTATAAATCTATCATACTTCTATTGTTCAGTTATAACAAAATTTTGATTGAACAAAAAAAAAATTGACGGTCCCAAGGACTTCATTATAACAGGAGTCGCCTGTAATAGATCATGCGGCTAACAGTCAAGTCATCCTTATTCTTTGGAATGACACTAGATATACTAGAGTGTAAACCTGTAACAGAAAGGTTGGATATAACAAAACCCTGTGGTAAAGAGAATCTTTTGCTGGATCAAGCTCTGCATACTTTCTTCATTTGTTTACCCTGATAAAATAAGAAAACTGATACAAAATGGAATGTAATTTTCATGGTCCCGATATTCCTGTCATGTATAATGAGGTTCCACTCTGTTTTCCCCTCCCCCTTTTTTTTTAAAGCAAAGAGCAGATATATCTTAGCTAAAGTTTCTCCAAGCTTCTGTGGACTTTTATAGCTTTCTATAGAAAAGAGAAACCACTCAATGAATTGCAAATACACTCCAGGATGTGGCTGAGGAAATTCCGAGAAGCCACCAGAAAAAAAAAAAAGAAAAAAGAAAAAAAAAGACTAAAAAAATCTGCTTTCATTTCACAATGACATTTAGAAAAAATGTACAGTCATTGAGTAGTAAACATATTATTTTTTAGCTAAATGTTGTGAAAAATAATTTGTCATGTCTAAACTTCATTTGAGAAAAAATACAAAGTGCATCCTGCAAATGAATATAAGTGTCTCTCTACATATGCCATTCCTCATCCAGTTTATAAGTGGTTGCAGACAAAAATCCCATCATTAGGAAATCCAAAACTTCAGACTACTTAAGAATATATTGAATTTTCTTGATATTGTCTTTGCATATTGCCTTCTACACCATGCAACATGTTTGGCAAACTTTGCTGTAAAAGCTTTTTATTACTGTATAAGCTGTTATTTTTGCGAGGGTTTAATTTTCGCGAATTTCGCGAATCACAGTTGGATCGCAAATTTAACAACACACGAAAATGTCTCTATGCGCCCTGTTAATAGTGCATTAACGTAAGCGTCGGTGTCAATTCGCGAAAACAACATCTCGTGAAAATGTCTATGGCCTCATCATTCGCGAAAATATCTGTACTCGAAAATAACAGCGTATACAGTATGCCAAAGAGCTAAACATGCCATTTCAATCAGTGCTATGATACGGGTGACACACATCCTACTTTACCAAGTCATAATATTTCATCTGAACTTACTTCCAAATCCATTGAGACCGCCATCTGAAGTGAAACTTTCATTCTTCATGGATCCTCTTGCCCTGACCTTGTGACCTTTACAGCAGGCTTGTTTCCTGTATCCTGTATACCATGGGATGATCAAAAAAATGATCAAAGTTTCTAGAGTAGAAAGAGCATCCCTTACACTTTGCATCACACCGAGTACATCTAAACCAGCCAGCTGCTCATGCTATATTTACACCATGTTCCTGGCGGCCACAGCAATCACGTTTCAGACCACCGTTGACAAAACGGAATGGATGTGAAACAACGCAGGGGTATGGGATGGCCAGATGTGACTGGCCATGACTACTGAAGATGCCGTGACAGATTTTTAAACCTTCAAAAAATTTGCCATGGCAGTCACTGTGCTGATGAGAAACCTACAAGGCTGCAGCAACATGTGGTAAACACAACAAAACATAACATGTGACAACTGGTATTCTATAGGGATCACAGTGGCTTCTAAGAAATAGAATGTTTATAAATGGTATATTCCAGCCAACGTCCAGTCAAAGGGAACTACTATATGTATTTCATGTAACTGAAATTACGTGATCAACAAAATCTCACACATCTATCAATTAGTTGTCACTTTTATATAGCCATGATTACATCCTGACTGATATCACAAACATAAAAGACAGGTGATAAATACAAGAATTTTTTATAGCATCATATCTTTGCTATACATGCAGGTAGAGCAAGACAATGATACAGCTAGAGCACTCTCATGGTTATAACGAAATTCCGGTTACAACGAAGTAAAAATTCGGGCCACAACGTTATCCACTCTCTGCTTTTTTACTGTTTATTTGTTTGGTTATAATGAAATTTCGATATAAAAAAAGAGAACTGCCGGTCCCGAGGACTTCATTATAACGAGAGTCCACTGTATTACCCGTAGTCATTTCTCTATTTTTGTTATTTATTTTTGTTTTGGGGAAAAGGTATGCATTAATCTTAGATAAAGTTCAATGAACCTTTAAGCCCCTACATGCTTTGAGTGCTGGCTGGCACAGAAAACCCCATTGTGTCGTGTACACTGCTCAAAGACCCCGGTACTGAAAGGGTTAGGGAGACAGAAGCTTATGATCTAAAGAGGCAGACTTACTGCAAAACCAGATGAGAATGACGACGCTGAGGATGACGACGAGAGCGCAGATGATGATAGCGGCAATGATGCCTCCTGACAAGCCTTCTCCACCACCACCTGGAGCCTCTGATGTCATCTGACCATTGGTGGCGCTCTTCGCCGAAGAGGGCGTGGACTGCGACTGCTCTGTTTGGGAGGAACTTGGGCTTGATGTATGATCTATGAAACGAACAAAACATGAAATATGCAAGAAAAGCAAATGAAATGTATGATCTAACTTCTAACTGAATGGTACAGGCACTTTCTTGGAATAGATCTATAAAACTTACTCAAGGTATGATTGAACACAATAGACCCATCATAAACCATGAAACATGTACACTATATGTACTCGTGAGTTTCCTAAACTACAGAGAGGTGTGGTTTTGATTAAGGTATGTCCATTGAAAGAGTTTTGGGGTGTTTCTATTTCTTGGATTGTTAAGTTTTCTTCAGATCTAAAAAATAATTTAAAACACAGCACTCTGTACTGCACATCAATACTCTATAGTAATATGCCTGCATTTCCTGGCATCTAATGATACACCTATGAATTTGAGGTGAGCAAAGTGAAAAGACCATTTTTTTTTTTCATCCAGAAGGTCAAGACATGAATGCACATGTAGGGAGTGTTTGTTTTTAATGAGGTCGTAAACAATCCATCTTGATAATTTGTTCATTCACATTACAATTAAGCTGGGTAGAAGTTAAAAGGCAGAATCATCACCATTTCATTCAGGGCTTGAATGTATCCCACAAAGACCCACTCGCCCCTCGAATCCTGAGAACTCACAGCCATTACAGATGGCTACCATGCTGCATTCAACTCTACTCATAACAATGAGATATAAACTTGCTACTGTACATCCCAATGCATGCCTGTACACACACTACGAAAAAAAGATGAATCCCAAGTCCCTAGAGAGTTGGTGAGCACAGGGTTTGAGCTCCATTTTGTCTATATGTCTTCTATCTCCTTGTGGAACCAAATTCTGATCAATAGATTGAAAAAAGTCTTGTTTTCTCTCCCCTGGGGTGAAATGCTAATAACCTCGAGAATGACCTCTTACTTCTATATCCTTCTTCTTTTCATATCTCACGGTCATGTCCTTCCCAGTCATATGACCTAGCCATCTCCCTAAACCTTGTTTTTTCTTCTACTACAAATTGTAATACTACTAATATCATCACGGAATAACACTGCAGGCTGTTTTTCTCCCAAACCCACTGTGCATTTTTAATATTTTAGTATTTACATCACTCTAGAGTAGTTGGTAACCCCTCCATTTTCCTTCATATTGAATTCTGCTTCCACAGTTATTCATAAAAAAATACAGACATTCTGATTTTATGTTTGCTATTCTCTTCACTGGTGTAAGTTTAAGGAAACACTGCTGTTCGTTAGGAACTGAACTTTCTTTTAAAACCCTTCTCAGACCAAATATGATTACACGTTCAGAAGACATTCAGCATTTGGTGTCCTGCAAACAAGTATCCTGCCAAATAGCACCTAATGGGTAAGAAGTGGGAAAGAGTAAAGCATGATGTCCTTTGAACACAGAATTCGTATAGTATCACTCTGTGCTTGAGCCAGTCACTTTTATAAGACATCCCAGACTAGCAGATTTATTTTGTGAACATTAAATTAAAGCAGTGCATAATAGCACAGTAACTTGGCAAAGGTTGGAATCAAACTTTGCAGTGAATGGGTTTAGACATCTTTTTAGCACCCAGAAGCAAAAGGGGAGAAAAATGACAAAAACTGGATTTCTGAACCATAAATTTTCCATAATTATTACGAGCGCAATATGTTGAGACCCATAACATAATGGACTTGTCATTCCAGCAACATTTACTAATTCCAGCTTGGCGACTCCTTTCTCCGAAAATGAGGGATATTAGCTTCCTCATGAACCATGTTCAAAGATATACTGAAACTAGCTTGTCAGTCTGTATACCTCTCTTCTGCTCTATCTCTCCCAATAGAAGGAAAGGTTAATGAAGTCAGAATACTGTCTGATCTCATACATCCACAGTCAAGTGAGAGGAATATTGATGGGGAGTGAGTTACCAACCCTCCATGATGAAATAATCCCATAATGTCCCCATATTTAATGTCACATAATCTTATTAGAAACATAATTGGCTCCAAGAGGTAGAAGACGAAGATGCGTAGCGGATCGACGGCACCATCTTCCAAATCTAGCAGCTGCAGTGGCCATATTGTCTGCGGGGGAGTCTAAAACACTTGATATTTTTCTGCTCATAATTGTTTGCTTGAAATATGGTGACACTTTCAAGTAAAATACCACAATCTCTTTGGTTAATAGACAACATGCTTGAATTTGAAAGTACTCCTTCATGACTTCATTCATAGGAGAGGAACTTGTGGCAAGTGTGGCACATTACTAGCTTGGAATGTTCTCTCTCTCCAATGTCTATCTTGGTATCATTACTGGTATGGTATTCATCCTTCAAGAGGGAAAATCTTGTCAGTGTCTCAGTCCAAACAGATACAGTCACTTAGCCACACCAACCTGCTGTTCCTACAACAACAACAACAACAACAACAACAACAACAACAACAACAACAACAACAACAACAACAACAACAACAACAACAACAACAACAACAACAACAACAACAACAACAACAACAACAACAACAACAACAACAACAACAACAACAACAACAACAACAACAACAACAACAACAACAACAACAACAACAACAACAACAACAACAACAACAACAAGCAAACAAACAGACAAAACATACAAACCACATTTCCCAAATATGAAACTCTGATTGCCAAAACAACAACCAGAATTTGCATGCACTTCTGGTTATCAATCCATTGCTTGCATTTGAATACAGCTTCTTGAACCCATTGAGTATGAGCTGATTTTTCCATAATAGACATTTCCCACAGACACAAGTAGTAGTAAAGAAGACTACATTCTGGCTGCTACTATATACACTGCATTCAATTTATTTCTGCATGAATATCTTTCACAAGGAATATTCACACTGAGAGTGAAAATCATGAAACTATGGTGAGATTAGCTGGGCGACTTTGCCAACGCTCCCCTCACAAAATCACCAGGAATATTGCACAACAAGGTCTGAAACCATGAGGCATGTCACACACGGATGTTGGTATCACATTATGTTGTGAGTCTCGATCACCGTCTCGTGGAAAATTTGCCAGTTGATAAACCCATACGTACAAAGTGTGGAAGCTACGATGAGAAAACACTGAGCGAAACGGTCCTTAATAAATCAATGAATTCCAGGCAGCTTAAAAACAACACATTATCATGCATTTGGCAGACTGCCATAAATCAGCGTTTTATTAAAATTCTCCGTCTGACTCTGGAAGGAATGTATGAAATATTGCAGCTGATGAATAAGCGCAGAAAACTTGAATATATATGAAATGTCATCACTCAAAAGTTGTCTAGATACAAAGAGAGGGGGATAGAAAGAAATGAGGGAGACAGAGAGAGAGAGAAAAGAGAGAAACATATGATGATTGAGAGATATGGTGCAGGTGTGAGACAAAACTGAAATATAACAAGATTTGCAGTACATAGATTAATAGGAGATGGAGGGAGAGGTATAGAGAGAAGAAGAGAAAATCAAAGAGGAAAATCATATCAGACATATTCAGCATGGAGAAAAAAAAAATCAAATGAATGTTCAAGTGTAATCACATGAAAGCCTCAATTTTCATCACAAACACACAATCATATCTCGGAGACACAAGAGAGAAAGACAAAGCGAATGAACAGAAGGATGGAGAGATAGATGGAAGACTCGGAAACAGAAGCAGAGAAAATGAGACAAACTACAAGTCATCCCGCATCACCACCTTTTTTTTTTTTTGTTCAAAAAAGTCAATTTTCCATGTGGCGTCAGAACATCCTGTCTGGCTGAATCAACACTGTAATGCACCTGCTGCATTCACACCACCAGAAAACAATTGTGTGAATCAATATATCCACAGCATCAGGAATCTGATAAAACCTTTACCCAGGTTGGCTGATTACAGCCTCTTTTCACCAATCATTAGCCCTCCCCTCACCCCCTCCCCAGGGGTGTATCCAGGATTTTTTTCTGGGGGGGGGTCGTAATCAAAATTTTTGGACCTTTACCTTTGCGAGGGAGCGGAGCGACCGAGCGGGGGGAGGGTGTGGGAGGGGGGTGTCCCCCCTCCCACGGTAGGGAGTTTTTGAATTTTATATCTTAAAATGGGGCCATTTGGTGCATACAAAAGTGACTTTTTGAGCATGGCAGTGCGGCTTAGAAATAAGGTAAATTATGGCATATTAAAACTAATTTTAGTTTATTAAAACTAAATTTACGAGGTTTTTGACAATTTGCTGGAACACCGGTCACTTTTTTTTCCCTGTTGTAGGCCTATATTATAGAGTAAAAAGCCCTCAAAAAAAAAAATGTCTTTTACAAAAAGTGGACCTTTTGAAAAATTTTTTTGGGGGGGTCGTACGACCCTCCCGACCCCCCTTGCATACACCCATGCTCCCCTGCCGTACAAATATGGAACATTTGTATATTGTTGGAGACACTGAAGGCAACTAACATGCTTGCTTTTGATGGCAGGACTGTGAAATACCATTAAAGGGATAGCATAGTTTTGGTTGAGATGGGGATTCAGGTTTTAACTTTTTGCAACACTATCAGAAACCTCTTGTATGAAATATTAAAGAGCATACGATTCTAAGAGGAATCAAAAGTTTATTTGATGAAATTCGGTTTTGAAATGGCTATATGGGATATCCCAAACAAAGCAAAAGAAAGTGGTCCTAACAAAAGGTGACCCACCTTACATTAGGACCCCTTTGTTTTCGGATATCTCGGCCATTTCAAAACCAATTGCCATCAAATAAAACTTTGCATTTCTGTTAGAACTGTATGCTCTTTAACATTTCACACAAGAGGTTAATAATTATCTCACACAAAGTTAAAATCTGAATGTCCATCTCAACCAAAACTATACCGTATCCCTTTAAACCAAAGACTGAACACAGATTGGATGATCCAGACATTCCTAAACATGCATATGCCACTTTCCATTATATATTGATCTATTGCTGTCACCGTTGTCATGACAATATGCAGCCACTCTCAATCTATTTCTAGTATACACTCTAGTTTTCACTTTCCGGATAAATTCTTTATATAAATTCTGTGAAAATATGCCGTATGCTTCCTTTATTGACCAATAGCTTTCATTATTGTGAGCAAGTCAGCATCTGGCTGCCTTTCACATTCTTAACCCATTGAACACTAGTCAGAGTATACTCAGGCAGGTGTCTATGGGAAATTTGTGTTCAAGCAAAAATCAGCCCTTCCGCAATGAGTTAATAAACCATGAATAATGAACATAAGAAAAGATAAACGCACAATTCTTCTAGCTGAATATCATATCATGCTGGCATGGGCAGAAATTTGATATGATTACTACAGCCTAGTTTCATTCAGGAAATGTTAGGAAATAGAGCTTTGTATTTCAATCAAGTCTCTGTTTTGATCTTCAGTTGGATGAATAGTGTTTGGTTATAACTTTTACTTTTATGCTTTTACATTTTATTCTTTCATGATGATTTTATCATTCTATAGAAATAAAATGCATGGAATGAATTCTAACTTGGGGCTTCAGCATTACAAGCATTGCATTTTCATTTTGGTCCCCCTCTCTTTTTTGGTTTCTCAATAATGAAGTCATGTCGACTTGATATTTCCCTGATACATATACTTTACATAATGTTATGAATGTCATGTTCTTTGTCATCCAACTCCAACATTATTGTTCGACTTCATGAAATTCTTCCATTGAGATGTTTTCATTGCAACTGATAGACAAATTGCCCTACATCAACATAAATAAGCACTGAATTGATCAGTGTTTTAGTAGTAGCCATGATAAAAGAAATCATTGGCATACATTCGAACCTACGACCTCCTGATCTCTGGACAGGCGTCATCTCCACTAGACCAAAAATATTGTTGCCCCCCCCCCCCCCCCCCCCCCCCCCCGGCAGACGGGCCTAAGGCTTGAACAATATCAACTTGCTAGGGCCCTTCTGCCAGACAAGCTATGAAAAATGAATTGCTTAAATGTGTTTAATCTACCACATTCATATGTTCTAATATCACTAAAAAAGAAATGTGTATATAATTTAATGAAAACATTAAAATTCAATTCACATTCCTATCAGTAACATAAAAGCTACTGAAAACTCCTCTTAATGGGACAGACTGTATAGCTCATATTGAATTCTTCATAATATTTGATGTGTCTACAGAATCAAACTTGACCTTTTCTAAAGCTATTTTTTCTGAAAACTCTTACCATCCACAGAGAGGTAAGACAAGATATGGACAGGAAGTGAAATATATTGCTCACACACTCACACACACACACACACACACACACACACACACACACACACACAAATATCATGGCACAGAAACCAAAAACATGATTATACCGTCATACAGAAATCTTTCTAATCTCACTGCTCCGGATATAACATGTTTCAGCACACACTGAATGCATTCACCAAATACAGCTGTATAAACGTATACACCTACTTGATTGTTACAAATGTGCTTGAATGGAGAGGATGACATCATCTATTGCACATTTTATTTTTACCTTTATTGTGCCTTTTTTTGTGTGTTTTTTTTTTTTTTTGCTCTGCCAGCTGAAATTGCATACTGCTGAAACTAGGGCTCAAAATTCTTTTTATTATCAATATTCTGTTTTTGGTGTCCTGTACAACGATTGCAATTACATTCCCTACTGCGATCAGTCTTCTAACCAGCTTCCATAATGCCGCATATTTAGCATCAACCGCAACATTGTTGTTAGCCATCTGTACGTGACCCACAGGAACAAGTCCCAATCAACCAATCCCGATAAAAACAATATCAACAACAACAACAAAAGAGCAGGCAGCATTTTTCCAATTAGATTACCATACAAGCACCGCTGACTAGGCCAAAAAAAAAAAAAAAAAAAAAAAAAACACTCAAATTTGGATTGTAATGGAAGAGTAATGAAAGCCGACATTATGAAATCATGTTTGGCCATTTTCTGCACCGGCTGCTCATCAGACTGCATTAAAATGAAGATCCTATTTTCTTCAATTTCCTGAATTGCCTGATTGAATAACAGCCACCAGGGCATAATATATATACAGTCCCATGTTTACCACTTTCTCGCAAATTTTATTCTCCATCACTCACTTTGATATTCCTCTCTTGGTGACATATAAATTATGTCTGTTCCCAAATGCAATATCTGCATTCCTCACATTGCCTTGCCGGATAAGCTTTAGTGCATGTTATCTACATCTCAAATGACCAGTTGAAAAGCAGATAGGATGTATTCTACAGACAGCCATTGAGACTCTTGCATTTCTGATTCTAAACTAACCCACTAGCATGATAAAAGGTTCTATAGGAAAGCTATTGAAACATATTTTTGATGACTTTAACAATGCTTTCTATTAGAAAAAAAAGTTGACCTAAAAAGATGACACACATCACAACTTTAGATATCAATCTATCAAATATCAATGAATTTAAACATCGACAGCAATATGATCTGTAATCATATAAACCCATTCTCATTTTCATATCAGGACATTTAAACAGAGCAAAGAGTGAAAAAAAGTTTGGTGGAAGGGAGGCACCATGATATTTTGCATCTTAAACAGAGCATATGTCATGCACACTTTTCAAAGACTATACCCAGGTCAGAAAGAATGCCACTTTATCTTGTTGGGCATACTTTTGGAACTCCTTACAGGAACATTCTTTCCTTACTCCTATTTAAAATAAAATGCAGTGTTTCCTGCTATATACAGTATAGAAACAAAAATGTTTTCATCTATTATCATGAAAAAGACCATCATCTTATCTTTTCTTAAACATCAAAAGTACCCACATGAAGTTACTCTGTATTCTGATGACTGATTTCTGATTTATTGTAAAGTCTGAGAAAATTTTCAATCAGAAGATTGACAAAGTCATTATCATTACCATCATAAAGAATCATGAGTCCATCACCAATGGCTTACATGATCCTGATGCTATACGGGTGTTAAATATGAGCAGTCATCATGTATCTTGAAAATAATAATAATAATAATAATAATAATAATAATAAAGGACATTTATATTGCGCAGCTACTATAATAACATACTCTACTGCGCATTACAAAATGACATACATACAAGAAATACATAAAATACATTACTTCAAGAGATGACTTTTTAGCCTGACCTTAAACTCATTAAATGTAACTGCTTGTCTTACAAAGGGAGATTATTCCATAATTTTGGTGTAGCATACGAAAATGCCCTGTCATCAAGAGTAACTTTTGATTTCCCTGATAGATATTTCAGTAATGTTTGATCCCGTGACAGATTGAAAGACAATCTTCCTACCTGTACTACCTTCCTGATTTTAATATTTCAGAATTTGGTATATAATCATAATCTAATGTAACTGAAACGAGATTATCAAAAAGGACCTTTAGAGTAGAAAAATTGTTCCACATTTGGGTCAAAGAATGGAGGGGTAATTACCAAAGTTCATGCTGGTTAACTGTTTACATGCATAGGGATCCTCAGTTTTCATTTAGGTAAATGACCGTTCCAATTAACATGTTTTAGGCATTGACGTCATCCGCAGTCTTAATTGTGCTGGAAGGGGGTGTATATCCGTGGGAAGGGGTATAGGGTCACTGAATACCAGCAGTTGCTGGTATACAGCAGGTGGATATAAGACTGATTAGCCCCCACCTAAGCCCCCATCTCAGCTGGAATACTTTCTATCACTTCCTCCAACATTTATTTTGTGGTTCCACATCTCCCATTTCCCCATGGTTTAGACTTATTGGTGTTTATTCTTGACTGTTGTTAACAATCATTGCTTGCCTCTATAAACATCATCATCATCATAATCATCATCATCATCACCATCATCATCACCATCACCATCATCACCATTATCATCATTACTAATATACTGTTTCATCCATATCATTGCTATAGCTGCTTAACCAGCAATATTAGATTCCATAAGTTACTCCAGTAAAGCAACCATCGCCTCATACTTATACTTTGTCTGTCATGACAAATCACTAATTTTCCTCATGTTCTTTGATGTGATGGTGTCAAAATTACAACAACACTTTCTATTTGTTGAAAATCTTACACACATTCCTCTCCCAAGTATTTGTTTCCCTGTATTTGGGTCATGAAATGTGATGGTTGAAGATTTATGTCAGTGACAACCTAGTTCACCAGAGAACCAATTTCATAAAAATTAGATTTTTTTCTTGGAAAAGGGGCAAGCAAAGTCAATGTTACTAAAAAGGAAGCAGTTGTATTTTATGTCTCACATCTTCATGATTTAGACACTGATCATCATCTGATTCTCATCTTTCAACCATCATCTCAACACTTTGACCATCGCCATGGAGACAGCAGAAATCAAATCACTTCCTGTCCTCACGCCTCTGCTCCCCGAGATGTAGACATGCCCCGAGGTGACACCAATTAGGGTACAGACATGCATGTCGGCCAAACTGTCTTTTCAATTACAGCTGATGTAGGTTTTCTTGGCTAACAGCACAACAGGAAACGCTCTCAATCTGCTGAAATCCGGTGTCCTGAAACCAGACGTGTCCAATGCAATGTCCACCGAATCATAAAATACTTCGGCTTCTGTTTGGACATATGATGCGTTCTTTGGTACCCTGAGGTCCCAAATCTGCCATTTTGTTGAATTATTCACTTTTTTAGCACTATACCATGGGCTACTAAAAAAGGGTGAAAGCATTCTTTAGTGCTTTATGCAAGAAGATTTTGTAGCACTAATGTAATAGACTCTATGAATTCCTTTGTAATTATGGATCTTGGATCACAAATTATGTAAAATCAAACAAAATTTATTTATAAATGCATAAAATGAAAGTGTTTGGATTTCAATCTCCTAGTAGGCAAAAAAAAAAAAAGGAACCTTTCAAATAATCTACAGAAAAAAAGGAAGAGAAAAATAGAAGTAATTATAGACACGGGTGTGATATTACAAACAAAAAATGAATCAAATATCCTATTTTGTAGTTACCTTTGGAAGTGTCCTTGCAGTTGCAAAGACAACTTTGTTTGTGAAAACATCCCCTCACCATAAGACTTCAACACTGATGAACAAGTACATGAGATATAGTATAATAATTTTGCTAGTTGGTAACTAAATAAATTTCTCCACCCTGCAGAAATATTGCCATGATCACTGTCCTTTGTTTGACACGAATGCTTGAAGTGCTTTCTTTGCCAACTGACAACAAATGTCTACAGATTACTTTTTCAATGAGGAGAGATTGCCTATTCCCCCAAACCCTATTATGTCACCATGCCCTTCCTGTTAGACTTAGGTACATTGCTACACCTGAGTAGGCTTGCTACACTGCAAAAAGTCCAGTGTTAAATATGAAACACCGAGCCGGTGTTAAATTTCCGGTGCTCATTCATGGTGTTAGATTAACACCTCCTGATGTCATTTCAAAATATAAAACTGTTTTTTGAACAGTTTTAGTTACTGCACTTCTTGTTAATTTTGAACTTCAACAAGACGATAAAGAATTTTCCGATAAAGCACTTGATTTTTGAAAAAATGTGTAAGCACATTTACACCACAGTAACACCAGTTGGTGTGGTCTCCTACTGAAGCTGGAGGGGTGTTATACCATTGAAATTAACACCACCAATATCAAATCAACACCATGCGGTGTCATTATTGAATTAACTCTAGCCCAGTGTCAAAAATATCACCAGCCACAGTGTCAAATTAACACCACGAAGTGCCAGGTGAACACTTTTTAACACCATCACAATACATTTTCTACACCAGCTGTGGGTGTGGTCCTCTATTGAAGCTTGATCGGTGTTAGATTTAACACCCGTGGTGTTAAATCTAACACTGATGTTTTTACAGTGTATCTTTATATCTAGGACAGACAAATTTGAAGGGATTGCTGAATGGTTACAAAAAAGTTACTAGAAAGTTAGGCTTAGTGCCTACACACTTTAAAGGGATGGTATAATTTTGCTTGAGATAGGGATACAGATTTTAACTTTGTGCCAGATAATCAGAAACCACTTATATGAAATAATAAATAGCATACAATTCGAAGAAAAATTCAAGTTTATTTGATTAACATTGATTTTGAAATGGTTGAGATACCCCAAAACAAAGTGGTCCTATTAGGTGGGTCCCACCTTGAATCAGGACCCATTTTGTTTTACCTTGTTTTCTAGATATCTCAACCATTTTGGAAACGATTTTCATCAAATAAACTTTTAATTCCTCTTAGAATTGTATGCTACTAAATATTTCAGATAAGTGGTTTCTAATTATCTTGCCAAAGAAAGTTAAAATCTGAATTCCCATCTAAACTAAAACTATACCATCCTATCCCTTTAAGGGTTGAAAATGTTAAAAAAAAAATACTGAGAAAGAAATCTCCCACCCCTGGGAAGATACTAATACAGGATACAGCATCCTCCTTTGCCCCACACTTCAAAACAAAGCAGGAGGGGGGGGGGGGGGGACGAGATTCCGTCCAGCTAATATCGCCCCAAATCCCCGACTGCCATGTCTCAAACATGAACAAGGTTTATCCCCCTATGAATTCATGAATAGCAAATTTTGTTTTTCGAGCAGGCAGGAGCCTTTGCTGGTAGTCTCGGCTTACATTTATGCAGATGAAGGAGGTATACTGCATTGTTAACTTTCTCTAACTGACGACTCTTTGCAGAAGGAAAAAAAAAAGAAGGAAAATATCAAGCCTTCTCTGTGTGTGTGTTTTTGTTTGTTTGTTTGTTTGTTTGTTTGTTTGTATGTTTGTCTGTTGTTTTTGTCCCTGGATCTCAGATCATTTAACAACTGGTAGTTAGTCACATACATGGGTTCTACTCACGAGAGGTTCATACATGTATCATGATTCAATGAACTTTGACATGCCTGAAGAATTTTCTAATCATATTGCTTCATAACAAACACATGTGAGTTTCTGTCTAATACTTTTTTAATTCATCTATACTACCATGACATCTCACTTGTCTACTGCACTCAAAACAATTGTGAAAAGCATACTGCCTAAGTTTGACATCAGAGTACAACACTTCTTACTTTGGAAGTAAGACAAGAAAACACTTGATTGTTTTTCTTGTGCAGGTAACATTTTTCCCCTTTGCTTGCATAGATGGGATTCATTCTCTCATTTTGTCTGACAGGATAGAATACTGTATAAGCTGTTATTTTTTGCTTACAGATATTTTTGCAAATAAGAAAGTCACAGATATTTTTTGTGAGATGTTTCAAGATTTTGACACAAAGGCGATCATAAGTGCACTAATGGCTGTCTGTTTGCAATATTTTCATGTGTTGTTGAATTCACAGCCCTACAATGATTTGCTAAATTAGCCAAAATCAAACCCTCACGAAAATAACCGCTTTTACAATGACAGGTCATGAGTTCATTTGTATTCTCATATAAGGAGTTCAATGCATTAATATCTAACAGCTAAATTCAGCAAAGCAACCCCCAAACATTCATGTCAAACCCATTTTGGATCAACTTTACCCCACTGATTACCCAGTGGAATTCAACAGAGCAAATCTTACTCATCATCACTGTTGAATTCTTTTCTACATCTAACTTCTAGACTGGGGGCGATGTAGAATGACAAGCACACAAACCCTTAAATATCAGCTACCTCTGTATGCACATCATCACAACAGCTCAGGCGGTGTAGTAGCACGTATCTCTGCAGGGCCGCTCGTGCAAATTCATCGCCGTTTCGACAGCGATCACAGGAGAGCCTTATGGACCGGAGTCTACCATTGAATCACGGCTGAACAATTGGGAGCTACCCAGAAGCTAAGGAGGGGGACTTTTGCCTTCATCCTCATGGATGTTTCATTGCTGTTTCCATGGAAATTAATCAGATAAACCTTTCAGATGAAAGACACTATGCCTGGTCTGATGGGGGTATCAGTGTGTCGAGGAGTTAATTCCTTGCATGTCTGAAGAAGCACATTACCATGCATTCATTTATGCCACCGACATGGTATTATAAAGAGTTAAGACAGCTAGTAGAGTGAAAAAAAAAAATTAACAAGATGAAGAGGCTAAGAATTTCTTTTGCCACATCAGGAGCACATCCCCGCTCAAACTTTTGACACACTGGGTGACGAGTGTCCAAGTCACGTCCCAAAGGAGTGCAGACGGCCCCGTTCGAAATTCATGACAAACCCCAGGATCCCCACAACGGCAATCCCTTCTCGGTAAATAAATCAATATTTGAGGCGAAACGTGATGTGTCATAACCTGTCAACTCCGGGAGGAGGAGGAGGAGAGAAGAGAGGAGGAGAATACCACAAGAGGGAAATCATTAATTAACACTAAAAGAGAGAGAGAGAGAAGGAGGGGGTAGAGAAGAGTTGGAGAAAAGTATTAAGAGCACATGGGAACAAACGAGGTTCTTTGGAATGGGACACTGGAGATAAGACGATTGCATTTTTTTTTTCAGCTCTGTACTTCATGATATCAATAACCATATAATTTCCTCATCTTTTCTCTCGGCCAGAATTTTAACCAGAGTGCTTTGACTGCTCATACAGTCGATGAGAAACACCAACAACACAAAAGCATTATGCCTCTTGCACCCTTCAGGGGAGGAGATATACAAAGAATAAGAGAGTACAACTGAGAAAAAGTAAAGATGCACTGACTAAAACAATGTGCGCAAGACAAAGTAGAGCCTACGGTGCTATACTAGAGATATACAGACTGATTACAAAAAAAAAAGAGGCATCCGGACTAAATGTCATAATCCCATTCTCTTCGTTCATTTTTCTTTGCTTACAAAACACATACATTTCTGGTCACAGCCCCTTCGTTTGCACTAAATGAATAAAATGGTTAGAAAAAGACATGATCTTAACCCGTTGAGGATGGACTGATTTAGCTACAACACGTACTTCCCATAGACAGCCGTCTGGGGGTATACTCGGGACTCGTCCTCAACGGGTTAAGAAATGGAAAGCATTAAATCCAGATGGAAAGACACATAGGGACAAACGGACAGTGAAGAAAAGATCGAAGAGATGGACAGGGCATGAGATCAAGCAACACTTAAAAGATACCCTTGGCCTGAACTTGGCATCACACTGTCCATCATTCAGTTGTATCTATTTTCATATTTTGCAAAATAACTTCTGATAACATACACACACAGGTTGCTAAGTATAAGAAACCACTGGTTAGATAAGTCGTAACTATTAAGGCCACTTTAACCCACTGAGAACTAGTCCCGAGTATACTCGGGCAGGTGTTTATGGGAAATGGATGCTGTGGCAAAATCAAACCATCCTCAACGGGTTAACACCCATCTCTCCTCAAAGATAGGACATGGGTTGGTGTCTGGAATTAAAACTCTGCTATTCTATCCATCTCCACGTGACTAGTGAGACGTGTAGGCTCCAATATTACGACCAAATTAATTTGTAGAGTGTTAAAGCCAAAAGATGTAGTAGGTTGTTGTTTCTTTGTTTTTTAATAAATCTCACTCCTTGCTCCAGTAATCTACACTGTATAAACTTATCTCATGTTGGCAGCATTATCTATGAGAGAAAGATATAATACAAAAGATGTTTCCTGTAATCCATATTATGGATATGAGAGTACTAGCCAGCAGGCCCTTGTGTGGGTGTGACATCAGGAAATGCGAGGCGTTGTGTCTGAAGTATTTCGCAGCTGTCCGACGAGTTTTCAGTTTTTTTTACTCTTTTCATAACAAACCCCAGGCAACTCTCTTCCAAGAATCTGAGAGTATACATCACTATCTAATTTGCAATTCTACTCTGCCCTCCTTTTGTCATCGTCTTTTTCATCTTATATTCCTGTCTTTTAATCTCTTCTCCTGTCCTCTTCTTTCCTCCTCCTTGTTGTCCCATCTTCCTTTTCTCATCTGTTCTTCCTCCTGTCTACACGGTTTGCTAAACTCCTCCCCATCCCTTTATCCCACTCCTTTTCTGGTCTCATCTCTTAATGCTCTTTCATTCGTCTCCTGTCCAACCAATCCTGTTTATCTGTTCTTGCTCACTCTGTATCTGTCTCTGACTCTTTCATTCTCATCCTTTAAAGTTGTCTTATCTTTGACTTCTCCCTTCCTCCACCTCCATGTTCCTATGTGGTTTGCTAAACTCCTCCCCATCTTTTTCTCCCACTCCTTTTCTGGTCTCATCTTTTAATACTCCTTCATTTGTCAACTCTGTATCCTTCTCTGACTCTTCTGTTTTCACCCTTTAAAGTTGCCTTATCTTTGACTTCTCCCTTCCCCCACCTCCCTCTGCCTACATGGTTAGCTAGTCTCTCCCTCCCTCCCTTCCTCCCCCCTCTCTTAATTTTTCCTACTCCTTTTGTGTCTCTTCTTTTAATACATGTACTCTTTCATTTGCCTCCCATCCAACTAATCCTCTTGATCTGTCCTTGCCGACACAGTATCCTTCTCAGGCTCTTCCCTTGTCATCCTTTAATAGTATCGTTGACTTCTCTCTTCATCCATCTTCCTCAGCCTACATGGTTTACTGATCTCCTTCCCATCTCCATCTCTCTCTCCTACTCCCTCAGCCTCATCTTTTAATATTCCTCCATTTACCTCCAGATGGTCCAGTCCTGTTGATTTCTCCTTGCCAACTCTGTATCATCCTTTGGCTCTTCTATTCTCATCCTTCAATAGTACCTTTGACTTCTCCCTCCCTTCCTCTATCCCACTCAGCCTACATGGTTTGAGAGTCTCCTCCCCATCTCCATCTCTCTCCTACTCCCTCAGCCTCATCTTCTAGTATTCCTCCATTTACCTCCAGATGATCCAGTCCTGTTGATCTCTCCTTGTCTGTCAACTCTGTATCATCCTCTGACTCTTCTGTTTTCACTCTGTATTTCCCTCGGCCTTAATAGTTTGTTGAGTACCCCATCTCTCTCTCTCTCCTACTCCTTCTCTGTCAGATCTTTTGAAGGCGCATAGTCCCGGTAGTGTAGAGGGCGCTGTTGATGATACTGCCAATCAACGTTAGCATTGATACGAAGATTACCGAAGTCGAGCTGTCATCAAGAGTAAAGTGCATAGGTGTTGCTAAGTAACGTTGCCTTCGTTGTCTTCTCTGCCCATCACGCAGTCTGTAGTAATGCCACGGTGTGTGCATATGTGCTTCTTATTATGACATCACAAAAGAAGTTTGCTAAAGCTGTCATCCTCCTCAACCGAATCGTGAGCCGAACTGTGATTGGACCACTGACTACAGTGGATCGGACTTCTTCGGACTCGGGGAAGTGGGTCACAGCGTAAGCGCTAAAGAGGAGTCGATAGCGTAGGTCTATTTAGGAAACTTGCGCCGTGCGTCTGCGTACGCATTCGACTAAACCACCGGGACCATGTGCCTATAATACTTTTGTCTCCTGTCCAGCCAATCCTGTTGATCTCCCCTTGCCAACTTTGTATCATTCTCCGGATCTTCTGTTCTCATCCTTTAATGGTATCTCCCTCCCTCCATCTCCCTCAGCCTACATGGTTTACTGGTCTCCTACCAATCTCTCTCTCCCACTCCTTCATTCACCTCCTGTTGAACCAATCCTGCTAATCTCTCCTTGCAAACTTTATATCCTTCTCCAACTTTTCCTTCTCTTCCATAACAGCTTCCCTATCTTTGACTCCTTCCTTCTTCTGCCTCTCGTCATCTCCACCCCTCGCTCCCCTGCCCCCCTCCCTCTCCCTCAAAACCTCCTTGCCCAGTTTTCTCCATCACTCTCTACTTCTATCCGTCTCTTTCATTACCTTTCTGCCCTCCCGCATTAACATTCGTCTTCCATTGAGCATGCCGGTATATTCATCCCAACATCCCTTAATGGAAACAAATGGATCACTTTCAGCTGCAGTGCACATTTTATCCGCAGTCTCCTACCAAGTCTACGGCAAATTATGGAATCATTTCTCCTCTTTGCAAGATTGGCTGATTCAATGCCAGTCAATTCTTTTGTAACAACGTGCTGTAAACATGTCCCTCTGGTTTGTTGCTTCTTTCTTCTCCTTGTGAGGAGGGCACAATCCAGCTACACTCAAAGGATGAATTTATTTTCCATGACCTGAAAAATGGGGAGATATGTCACTTCACAGAATTTGTGCCTCCCACAAAAAAAAACAAAACTGTGTCACCTTCGAGCAATATTCGAAAAACCCTCAACACAATTTTGGCAAAAAAGGAAAAGAAACGCAAGAACACTTCAAGGAAAATTGGAGAACTGGCAAGGTTTGACTGAACAATGCATTGTGAATTCTTCTTATATCATCAGTCAATCTTACCAGGCAGAATAAAAGCAAAATGCTGTAACCTTGCCAAAAACATCCCAACATCCTAACCTCACAAAAGATAAGTTGATAACATGGGGACAAAGCAGTTACTTTTCCCATGAAAACAAAACAAAACAAAAACCCAAGATATCACACACACACACACACACACACAAGAAAAATAATGAAATTTTGGTTTAAACAATTTCCATACTGTAACCTGATCTGTCAGGGAGTGTTACGTATCATTTTTTTTCCATATAGAGGAATATGTAGGGAAACAAAACTATTTTTCATTGTGGTTTCCCCAAAACTATGGTTTTAGCAATTTTAGTGATGTTACTTTAAAATAAAGAGTAACAGTCACAGTGAACACATACAGTGCATACCATGGGGAAATACAGAAGTGAGATTTGCCGTAGAGACAAATCATGGTTTAAACTTTGCCACAAGCCAAGTGTACGATCATGAAGGGGGCGAGGAGCACTTGACGTATAGTGCTTCATCGTGCCGCTTGCCAGCTTGTATGATATCAAATCAATCCCACTCTTGAAGACCAATCACTCACAATCTTCCCTGTGTGTGAAGTTTGTCACAAACGCTCAGGTTTGCCAGTCGACCGCCATTTGCTACCCCATGGCATTTGATACACTGTGCTTGGATACCTGTAGACCATGGCCTACTTTGTGGTTTACTCTGGAAGATACAGTCCAGTGGGGTCAACTTTGCATAGCAGTCCAAGAAGAGATGGGCAGAAACAACAGAACTGCAGATATTTCACATCTTATCGAGATAGCAAAGCTCTTTTTTTTTAAGGAAGAAACATGAAGTTTGGTTGTTGTTTTCTTCTTTTATCTGCATTGTGCATATCCTTCAACAAATCTTCAGTATCAGCTGTAAGCATAAGATTTTGTTAATACATATGTATGGACTCGCCGACTTGTGAGTTGATGCATTGCACCTGTGTTGTGAGAAACTATATTTTGGCTTGCTGTTCATTTCATGAACACAGGTCAATTAGCAAACTTCTAAGAAATAAAGCAAGTAGCAAAGCAAGAGTACCATATAGAGTGGATATGATAAACTTAGTGTGTCCATCATTAAACATTTTACCATTAATATTCTATTAATCAGGATGATTGCAGCATCACTCCCCTGGCAGACTTTAAATCCGTCTGGGCTAACAGTAATTTATTGATGCTTTCAGGTTGTATTCACACCACTCATTATTTCATTAACCCTGCTGAAATTACACCTCGAGCAAATGATGCTACCTTTACAAGATCCTTGCAAGCTCCATTTACGCCAGACGGGAAACGTATGCAAGTAATTTGGACTCGGTGAATATCAGCCACTTGTGACTTCGAAAGCCTGCATTCTCTTCTATCTCTCTCAGCCTCTCTCACAGATAACATACAAGGCATAATTATATTCAAGACTGTTGGTACATTGTCCTGAAATGAGGCTAGCGGCTTTCTGAGTCGAGTGCTGTATAACCACTTTACCCTGGTAAAGGGTCTTGAGTGTCTCGCGCAGAGAAGAACGGCCGGCTCGAAATGCCTAACTAAAAGCCTGCCTGGATCTGGGAGAAGCATACACCGCTGAGTATACATGTTGGTGCTCTTTACACAGCTCATATATGCAAAGAACAGCCACTTGATAGACCACAATGTACCTTCCGCAAAGAACATTACTCTCGTCTGCCGAGCCCCATTCACATACAAATAACTCTGTTGCTGAGTGAAAGCTGCTGACAATACTTATGCTAGGACATTCTGGTAACTGCAGAATATGGAAACAAGGTTCATCACATAATGACCTTACACAAGTCCTGTAGAATTATGAATTTCATCAAATATTTCCTTGTATACATCATCAAAGATAGAGTACAAAATACACAATGCTGACAATGTGTAAGTGTACATACTTGAAAATGTGAATAAGATTATAAAAAGGATGAATAAAGATAAATACATACAGGGTGTATAAGCAAGATGTATTGTGCAGAATTTTAGGAGTGTGTACAGTTAATGTACTTGACAGGGTTAACTGAAATTGAAATTTTATTTGCTTCTGGCCATGTAGAAATTGTATGTCCTTCCTTTTAGTACACTTTAGACTATCAAGTTATGCATTAGATTATGGGGTATGCTTATACAAAACCTTTCTTTAACTTTGTTTACTCTCTTTCTCCCTTTCCTATTATCTTCTTCAGCTCTATCTATCTATCTATCTATCCATCTATTCATCAATCTATACATACAGCTATCTATTCATACATCTATCTTATCTACCCATTTTCTTTCTATCAATATGTATATTCATCAAGCTGTCTATCCATCTGTATTTATCTCTTTGCAAAATTTCCTCCGTTCTGATGTGTATCTAATATTTTCTGTATTTCATTCTGCATTTCAAAGGGAAAAAACAAATAAACTAAACATCAGGATTGAATGATTACAGCAAATATTAGAACATACATGTATCAGTGAAAGTCTGAGGTAATTGGATGATACATTCAAAAGTAATGAATTTTTAAAGTTTCAGCATTGCCAATGCGAGATGAGAAGAATACTATTTGTGATGTCATGTACAAAGAATGATATAAAGAAAATTAAAAAAAATTCAACACATTTTAATTTTTCTGACATAATGACAGAGCACTTGACTTACCCTTTCCAGAAAACAGGAGAATAACATTACTCTCAACATAATCAGTAACAAGTTAAGGGGATGTGTACTTCATATGAAAAAGACATATTGTTGAATTGATCTATATTTTCTTCATATCATTCTTTATATGTGACATCACAAACTGTTGTAGTTTTCGAACCCAGCAATGGCTGCATCAAAAGTTTAAAAAGTCATTACTTTCAAACAGATTGTTGGATTTTCCTCCAACTTTGACTGATGTGTTCTACTGATATTGCTGCACTCGCTCAACCCACATGAATGTTTTGAGTTTCATTCCCCTTTAATCACTTTCTCCATCTTGCGCTCTCTTTTATCATCTACCTCTCCACATCCATCTAGCTGTTTTACAAATCAAAATCATTCTTACTTTGACTTCGTCTGTTGCGAATGAGAAGGGCGTTAAGTGGTCTCGAACACTATGGGTTTAGTGGCAACTTAACGCCCTTATCATTCTCAACCGATGACTTTATCTTACATATCTTTCCTTGTCTCCTTATCTATTTCTTCTTGCACCTTTGTCTGTCCTTATCTACCTCTCTACCATCCCCACCTTCATTACTTCCCTCACAGCATGGATACCAAATACCACCACGCAGTACTCTGCGAAAAGTTAGCTCGCTGACGTAGCCCGGGGCTATGTAGTGTGCAGTGATAATTGCCAATCATACATATTTGATGGCCCATCCATCAAAGAGTCATAGCTCGTTGACAGATGATGGGAGCGAAGTACTGCCATCATCACGATATATTCGATCCCGTAAAGACACGATGCAAGTTGCATGAATGTCACGTCTTAATTGCTCAATTCACAAGACAGGTGCACAGGACTCCTAATGTTCTCGGTAAAAAGCTGAGGACCTCATTTCAAGGCTCGAGCCTCTTCAGCCTAACATACCTCATCCTCCCCACAGGACTAAAAGTGCATGTTTAGAGAGAAATTAAAATGGAAAAGCGTGTGTCTTCTCATATCCATACTGTTTGCAGGAGAGATTATAAGATGTGTCCTAAGCATTTTAATGTGCTTTAGTTGCATGAAAGAAATTATTCACTTTACTCTGAAAACTGAAATATTTCCAAAAACGCTGTAACATCAAAGCCATTTATCACCTAGGTTCAGAACAACTGGCAATCAAATTATATTAGACAGAAAATTAAAGAGACTGTTGAAAACTTACTTTTTTAAAACTGTAATGTAGTACATGTTTGTCCTAAGCAGCATTTTGGCTTATTTCTCACCTCTTTATTTTCCTTCAAGCATGTAGATACCTTATAAAATGTATCAAGACTTACACATGAACTGTTTTTTCTAACAATGGTAAAAATAAATTGAATGTCAGTATATGAATCAATATGACTGTCGGGTCATGCAAACTATCATTTCTTGGTCATGTGATTTAGAATTCTCTAACACAGACTTCTCAATCGTGCAGATTAAGCAGCATTCAAATTGGAGATGAGCTCCTACACAGTTAGCTTTGAAAGAGATCTGGGCCCTGTTTCATAAGGCTGTTCATAAAGTTACTCATGACTTTACGAACAGCTTGAATATGGCAAGCCAAGTTGGTTTCCTAATAATTGTTAATTTCAATAGTTTAGATTCTAGCTAAAGTTTAAATGTGCAGATGATAATGATTATTCTTACATGTTTACACGTTTATAGTTGAAAGTGTATTTTTGCCCCAATGTAGACGAAATATTGACATACAGTCATGTTTTGTTTAAACATAAGGAAAAAATAGGCACACATATTGGCACTTCATATTCCAGTCGTTTGTAAAGTCAAGCATAACTTTACGAAAAGCTTTATGAAACAGGGCCCTAGGCATCATATCATCCCAGGTTCCAGTAAATTGACCAATATCGCGAGTGATTAAAAAACTAACGATGTGTATGAGTGAATGTGTGTGTTGTGTGTGGGTGATTCCTACAATTGCAGCTCAATGTTACATAGGTCCCAATAAGTTAAGAAGAAAAAATAATCTCCAACAAGATGGTAATCCATCTGTATAATAAGTTTTACGACCCTCTGGGGTAATAAGTGGGCTGCATTTTCTCTTCTTGCGGCTCCACAGGAAAAAAAAAAAATGCATAAATGATTCAGGCACTATGTTCATGTAATCAGGCAATCTGAAAATGCCTGCACTCACATAACCAGCTCAATAAAGCTTTCCCTAGAGAGACATTAACTTTCTTTACAGCAAATTAAACACACAAATCCGGCCAAATAATTGACTGTCACCAGAACTATGGTCATTACAAAGCACATGACATGAATACATAATCAAGATTGCTGTTCTCAAATTCAAAAACAACAGTCAAATTGCTTGAAAAGCTTGTTTTCTTGTGAAAGTGAGAAAAAATCAATATATATAATTTATCTGTAATACTCATAGCAGAGGATACTAAATGATTTACAGTGATTTGACTCTTGGTAGCCCTACTTCCTATAGGGCTCCCATGGGGACCATATCTCGTCTATCATTTGCATAAGTTTGTATTCCCTAGAAACCTTAAAGGGATGGTACAGTATTGGTGGAGATGAGAATTGGGCTTTTAACTTTTTGCGAGATACCAAGAAATAAATGATATAGTACAGAGCATACCATTTTAAGAGGAATTCAAAGTTTATTTGATGAAACTCGGGTTTGGAATCACCGAAACATCCAAAAACAAAGTAAAACAAAGCAATCATAATAAAGTGTGGGTCCCACACTTTATTAGAATCGCTCTATTTTGGATATCTCAGCCATTTCAAAACCTTTTTTCATCAAATAAACATTGACTTTCTCAAAGAATTACATTCTCTTTCATATTTCATAAAAGGTTTCTCATTATCTCACCAAAAAAAATGTTAGAAACCTGAAATTAGGTCTCAACCAAAACTATACAATCCCTTTAAAGAGCCATATAAAGCCACCACTGCCACCGTCAGCTCAAACAGCTTAAATACTTTACTTTCTACTCGCAGTTCTGCTTGCCTGCACTACTGGATCCGGGGAAGATGGCATTTGAATTCACAAGTTTTGGCTCAGGGTTCCTTCACCTGTCATTAACATTAAAAGTGTTAGCAAAATAGTCTGAAAATGATGGGGTCATAAAAAAGGTTCCTGAGAAATGAAAATGCAACAGAAACGCTCTGGGGATCAAAAGGCAAGCCGGAAGGCTTTGCCAAAAGGAAGGGTCAGCAAAAAGAGTTTGGAAAAAAAAAAAAAAACATTCTCAAACTAAAATTGTTAACCAAAAATATTGAAGAAATGAAAGTGTACGGAAAATGGGTAATCCACAGATTCACCTGGGTCCAGTTTAGGAGCAGTTATTTCCCAAAACAGCCATTTCACTCATGCTTATATCAGCATCCTTGTGAATTATTGATATCTTTTTTTTTTTTTTTAATCTGTAAGATCCAGAAAAGAGTAATAGTCTCCTGTGGCAATGTTGTTTTCTTCATACTTCATAGCACTTTTCAACATAGTATACTGTCTAATGAAACAATGATTTGACATTCTTTATGGAAAAAAAAAGGAAATTGATGGATCATATGCATAAACACACACACAAAACCTTTAAAAATTTGAATGTTTACAATAAAAGCTCTTCAGAATGGAAGGATTGAAATAAGGAGGTATTTAGAATGGAAGATCAAATTTTAACTGTTCAGTAACTGAATGCACAGATTTTTTTTTGTGTTTTTTTTTTCTTTAGTTTAGAAATTTGTGTAAATACTGTAGATGGCATATTATATAAATTACACAACAACATGACATCTTGAAAACAATTGAAAAAAAAATATCATTAAATTTTGCACAATGAAAGAACAGAAAAATGACAATTTTTGCAGGATGTCGCAAAATGTAATTTCAGGTAACAACTCAAAGTAGAAATGGGCTATGTGTGTGCATACGTGACAATGGCTGTGTTGTACCAGGGAGGTGGAACTTTCCACCTCCCTGGTTGTACCGATGGTGATGTCAGCTTGCAAGAATTTGTGTATTTTCTATTCTGTTTGACAATAAACTAGAAATACAGAAAAGAATTGGGGAAATCACACTTTGCGGCCAGCTTTGTTGAAAAAAAAAAAATAAAGCGTGCAAATATGCCAAGCTGAGAATGAGTACATTTTTGCATACTACAAGCTCTGCTGGAATGTGCTCAATGAATCGCCGATTCTCTCCCTACATGTAATAACAGCAGAAGTTAACCCAATCTGTATGTGTGCATGCGTGTACGCACTTAGCCTGTTGAATACACTAATATCTTCTAATCCTACAGCACAGGGGAGGCAGGCGAAATGAATTTCTCATCCAGTTACCAGCGTCCATTAGCGAGGAATTGAGCCGTTGGGTGTTTTTCCACCAATCGGTCAATTCTATCGGAGAAACCCCGGAGAGAGAGAAGAGAGAGAAATTGAGCTTGCTCCACATAATTTTCCCCTCCAGTCAGGCACTCAGCTGGGCTCGCGATGAGGGCTAACCCCGCCATTACCTGTCGCAGCATAATGACTATGACGTGGTTTCCTTACGGCCTCAACCGTACTTGTGAACCCCTACTTCCCCCCATTCCAGATGCGTGCCATCACTTCCAACCTGCACCCATCACTCCTGCTGCTCTTGATGTTCCCGACTGACAGCAACATCTTCATCATACTTCCCACGACTCTGTACACTTACGGCATTATAATTTTCTTACAAACATTCTTTCCTTTTCCCTATTCACTACCAGTTTGTAAACACTGAAACAATTCCCTTACGTTTATTATTGTTGTTGTCATGTTGTTGTTTTTGTTGTTGTTTTTTTTTTGGGGGGGGAGGCAGATCTCATAAATCTACTTTTTTGGGGGGAGAGGGTGGTGAATGATAGAAATTGTGGTAGCATGAATACTGCATATGCCATATATTTTGTGAGGTTCTTATTTTCACGAAATTTTGTGAGTCAGGTGCTATTCATGAATGTAAGAGCATGCAAAATTTTGAAAATTATTAACCCTGATCTCAACAAGACTGTGATGAATAGGTATACATTCATTCCTGTACTCCAAAATCATGAAATAAATAATCATGCAGTGTACACAGTAGTTTTGATGACAAAAGTTTGTTAACAAAATCGTCATCTCTGTGGTTTGTGTCCTGAAGTATTTTGTTCATTATGACTTTACTGTCAAAGAGGAACTATAAACCACTGCCATCATTAAACCATACTCTGGATTTCAATTTTACATGTACTTACATTACACTCCTACTGTGGATTTGGATGGGATTATAAATAAAATACCTCTTTTCAATTCAAGTGCAATGGCATAGTAAAAGAGGAGTGAAGAAAAAAAATACTGCCCATTTTTGCCTCTCCATACCCTTCTACATCCAAATGCCCTACCATACCACTCCCCCATAAACTCCTCTTTACATGATAGTTAAAAAAATATCAGAACTTTAATCAACACAAATCTTGAACTGCTGGTGACCTTTTCAAAAGTCATCATTCTTTTGTGTTTTATATCAACAATTTGAAGTTCTTGCTAAATCTACAGATACATCAGAAGATACTTTTAAAAATGCTTCATTTGGAGTTGAAGACTTAAAATGCATTTTGCTGCTAAGTTGTAGAAATTTCAAACCTACTTGCAGTGGCTGCTCCGACCCCCGGAAAGCTCAGGCCAAGGACGGCCAGAATCCCACAGGATGCCACGAGCCAGTATAGCATCCTCGCAGTCAGGTTTATCTCACCAGCCATCCTGGGTACCATAGATGGATCTCTCTGCAAGAAAGCGGTCTTGGATGGGGTAAAACTCCTTGCAGTCACTCAGCTGCAGTTACTGTTAACTCTTCCACAAATTTTCCTGTACGTTGTTGTGTTGATGTGTCTTTATAACAAGCTTTTTGTGCAGGCTTCTATGTCCAGAGATTCAGTTAATATCTATGGAAGACAAAAACCAAGGAAGAAAATTGATCATTCAAAATTTGATCCTTGTACAGCTCAAGTATACTGCATAACACTGCTGTTATTGTTGACATTAGCACGGATAGGAGTAGTATCAACATAATGAACATGGCTATACAAATGTGAATACAATGTGTGTATCTTGACAGGTTCAATCACACAAGGCTGTTGGATGTATTTGAGACACCCAGAAGTGACCGTCCTCTTAAATGATAGTTGTAGCAAGAGTGGACAGTGCTCAGAGATGGTGCAAACTGGACAGTGAAACTGACCTTGACTCTTCAAATACAAACCACCAGGAATCAATATGTGATTAGATCACAAAAAAAATGCAATAACACTCCCAACATACCCAAATTCACTTTTGGTTACAATTAAAAAAAAAATCCTCTTTCTATTGTTGTTGGTGCCAGATATAAGTGTAAGAAATTTGAATAATAAAAAAATTTTCCAATCACTGCAAGGATCTTCTTAAACTACTTCCATCATAGACCTCAACACAAAACAAGTTGTATGGCCATGGCATTGGTCAATATCCTGTGGTCACATGGCTTTAGTGATGAAGAATAGTCGACGATGACTCACGGCATTTGTATGGCACCATAAATGTTAAGAAAAAAACCTTCAAAGATACAGACTCCCCCAAGAATGTCAGTAATTGAATGTTTGGTGAAAAATGTGAATCTTAAGTGAAGCTTTTAAGAGCTCCATATTGTCAATTTCGCAGAGAGTTCCATAAGCAAGGAACAAAAGAAAATGCGCAGACTCCATATCCCTTGAGATGTGCGATTGGCATCTGAAGAGAAGAGCCAGATGATGATATAATAAAAGCCTTCATGGAGTCAAAAAGATTCTAGGCCAAGCAACTCAGCATTATATCTTATAATATACAGTACTGTGTACTTGTATGTGTGTGTATTGTTTGGTTCTGTACACATGCAAACACATATACACATACACACACATACACATATGTACATACAAACATTCAAGTGTGGTGAAGCATGTGAGAGAGATGAACATACAAATACTATTGGGACGTCAGGCTTGCCTTTCTCTGTTTCATGTATCTATACCTTCTACACCAAGAAACGTTTCATTACCTCTGGCAAAGGAGGAGGTTGTTTTCATTACCGTTGGTTTGTTTGTCTGTGTGCAAAATAACTCAAAAAGTTGTGAATAGATTTAAAGGGACTGTACAGTACTGGTTGAGGTAAGGGATTCATGATTTGAACATTTCTAAGTGAGATAATAAGAAACCTCTTATGAAATTTGAAAGAACATGTAATTTTAAGAAGGATTCAACGTTTATTTGAGGAAAATTGGTTTTCAAATGGCTGAGATATCCAAAAAAGTGATGATAATAATAAAAGGCGACAGGCCACAACTTTATTAGGATCTCTTTGTTTCACCTTGTTTTTGGATATCTCAGCCATTTCAAAACTGATTTTCATCAAATAAACTTTTGATACCCTTTAGAATTGCATGCTCTTTGACATCTCATAGAATGGTTTCTGAATATCTTGCAAAACATTAAAAGCTAAATCCTCACCTCGACCAGAACTGTACACACCCTTTAAATGAAACTTGCAGGAAAGGTTGACAATGACACAAGAGACAAATATTCTATTTTGAGTGATCCAGAAATTTTTATGGATTTTATGAAGGATTTTCCATACTTTGGCAAGGAGAGTCAATGAACTTGGGAGTTCAAGCTGCGCATTTTTGAGGTTTTCATGCGCATACTAAAGTGCATGCTCTAGTTTCTGCTAGGGCGAGGCGCGCCGCGCAGCTGAGGGTATATGATGTAACAAAGGGATCTATATTGGGAAATTGGGTGATTTTTCAGCATGCATACGTATGGGTAGAAATCACTGATCTCTATGGAAGGGCAAGATCAGAGGAGGAAAGTAGCTGCTAGGAGGAGGTCTGTGCTCTCACAGTGCTTTTCTAGCTCTATATATTCTCATTTTCTTCTGTGTATGAAATTGAACAACAAGCAATGAACAGTCACTCACAAGAGTGAACTGGTTCTTGTTGGTAACCATTTTTAATCATGCCTGAACTCTTCAGGTCTATTTTCAGAAGCTCCAATAAGCCTGTGACTGTAATCCCATAGCTCTATTCTCAATATTGCTAGGGCATTATCTCTTGAATGTTGCCAGGTAAGATACAATTTTTTTTTTTTCCTCCGGAGAATTGTGTTTGCTTTGACTCATCTTCTTTGCTCAAAATCCATGGTTTGTTGCTAATCAATAAAGACATCAGCAAGCCTGAGGGCATACTCGACATGTTCAATTAGTGTCTGTCCGTCTGTCTTTCTGTCTCTCCTTCCCTCTCTGTCTCTGTATTTCTCTCTCTCTCCTTTAATCCTATTATCAGATGGGAAAAATGAATGTCATTTGACTAAAAGTGGAATATGTCATGTCTGGTATTCATCCACACTAAAAAGATTAGTCACTTGACTCTTTTTCCTTTATCTTAAAAATTCCATGCTTTGTCACTATTTCAGTTAATGACAAGGTGCATGGTGAAAATAACCAAACATGAAATCTACCCCTGATGTTAACCTATTGGATATAACAGACAGCTATTACAAATCCTTAGGACAAAGTGCATTTTACTTTCTGTCTCTATCTGTTCTTCCATTTCTCCTCATTTCTGCCGTCTTCATACTATTTCTTTTCTCCTTTCCCTTCTTTAAATATCATATTTTCCCTCTTTCTATGCCAACTCTGAAAGTTATTTTTTCCAATTTCTTCTCCATTACTAATGCAATCAAACATTAAGCTTTAAGCTTAATTTCAGTACATATAGAACAGCTCCACAACTTTTTTCTCTGGTGGGCCCTTCAGGCTACTGAAATCTTTAAATCTGAAATTTTGGTGGTGCACAAAAAAAAAAAAAGAAATGCAGGTACCCAAAATAAAATGAAATACAACAAGCCATTTTGAATCTCAAGTGTTTGATTGGGCATCCAAAAGAGAGCCTTTTGGAAATTTGGTGGCCCAAAATCATATGATATGCTGACAAACTGATCAGCGGTCATCTGTTTCCAGCAATCACTACAAACTGTTAAATTGAGAAGAATTATGTATTAAGGTCTAAGCTCTATATAGCGGCCACTTGTCTTATACTGCAGCTTTCTTGTCAGTATCTTATTATGGAATGCTTTTTGTGTGTAGTTGTCAAACACTCCATGCTGAGTCCTATCTGTCTATGTACTAACTGCTTAGACTGATCCTTCTGCTAAAGTTTCTGCACAACAAACAATGCCTTTCTTTTTCTTCTTTATTCTAAGCAAATTGTTCACTTGAGTTGATAAACAGGAAACAATATATTTTTTTACTGCACAGATTTGTTTTTGAGATATGACAATTATTACATTTCAGACCTAACCAGCCCATTTACTCCTGATGTTGCATATACAATAGTAATATAGACCACGTACCAAGATAATCCATTGTGCGGTTGCCTAAAATTACAAAAAGGAAATATGGGGGTGGTCTGACCATCAGATGGACTGAAATCCCAAAATCAGAATGCCTGTGGCACCCTTCGAGGCGGAGGCGTAATACACTGTACACTTGCAAATAATGCTGAGACTGCTTATGAAGTACGCATACACAACGTTGCAGCATTAAAAAAAAAAAAAAAAAGATTACTCACAGTGTCATCCTGACAATGTCATTGCAAATGAAATTCAGCAACGAACTGTGGTGAAATTGAAATGAAGTAGAAAATACGTTTATGAAAAGGTTACCAACAAATAATGAATCCTCATTGACAATTAACTAGATAGCCAATAAAAAAAAAAAAATCACTTCAAGCTGTCACGCTGATCTACCTTATCACTTGCATCCTAATACATGATACTACAGACTTCAAAAGAAATGACCAGCACTACTTTCTGCACATGTGCGCAAATGTTCAAAAAGAAATCATCTGGATGCCAAATATATCGTTTTCACAACTAGGTGTTCCTTGTTTATCACTAACTAATTTGTACGTTGCCTCGTTGATATGGGCTTGGGATAAATGATGTAAACATGTCGTGCTGTTCAAAGACATAAGGAGCAAGTGGGAGTAGTTCACAGTTAATGAGGGCTGTAATTGAGAATCCATTGTGCTGAGCTAAAAAAAAAAGAAAGAAAAAGAGGCCCTCTAGTTTGTTTGTTTCAAAGTGACAATACGGCAATGCCGGTTAGGTACAGATCTCTGCAGCAATTGGATTGCATGCAAATCCTGGTGCTAGGAATGCGATTACACGGTGTTGATGGACAGGGAGAGGCTGGTGGGAGGGTTGGGGCGCAGATAGAGCTGGCTGGAGAAAGCAATCAATGCAAAGGGGGATTTGGACTTCCTAACATGCATTAGTTTGCCCGGTAGATTTCCCGTGGGGATCAATCCAACGCGGATTGCGCCGATGCAACTCCAGCCAGTTCTAGCCACTGATCAAACAGCTGTTTGAATGCTGACTCATAAAAGTGAGTTTCATCAAATGGACACAATCCCCCCACCCCCCCCCCCCCCTCCACCCCAACCAATTCCACTAGCTGTAGTTCCCATTGATTTCATTCCTTGGAAGGCAGCAAATCTTGGCACTGCATGCAGAATAAACCGCAACACGTGCATGAATATTTTACACTGCATAACTACACCTGTACATGAATATATTTTTGTTATTTGACTTTCTTTTTTGATCACGAAGGTGAATGTGCTGTAGTGACATATGCATTTTGTTGTTTTGACAGTTATAAATAATGCATTTATCTCATCATACTTATTTTCAGAAAACCCAAGATAAAAAGCTCATCTTACTCATGACTCCCTTGTATGGACTGACACTTAAATTTTTGGCTCACTCTGATATTCATATTTTTTGAAATGATTCTTCTTTTTTTATTTGTAACTGCATGGTGTCAGAACTTCCAGTTGATAAAGAATGTTTCAATATAGAATGCTATCATAAGTTTCCATCAATATCACTATGAGAAACTAATTGGCAATCAATCTGTACAGCAATCCAGATAATTGGAAAACAATTATATTGAAGGCCAACATTAGACTGAAATTTGCAACACTTAGGCTGTGAATATATCCTGGAAAAGCCAATAGGCAAAGTGCATTTGAGGTTATCACATTGAGCAATTGGAAATGGAAAACTTTAGATATCAACCAAGTTAAGAATTTCTGCAGTGATTGAAATCCAGAAATTATGCAGCCCCAATTATGAAAAGAAACAGCATCAGTTTCACACCATGATATGATTTCATGAAGCACCCTGGGTGATTTGACTCTGCGAGGTTCAGGCATCTATGAAAATTATGAGGACAGCCTGACATCAAAGCCTTTCCTTAAGTCATTTTTCATAGAAAAGGATTGAATACAGATTCTGCAAACCACCTGTTTCTGGCATACAGTTCTGTATCTCACCCACGTCACATGACCTGTATGACAAATGAGCGACAGGATCGAGGGAAGGCACATTTAAAGCACACACTTCTGTACCAGCACCATTCGGTAGAGGGAAACCTCCGAGCTGTCTGCAGCGATCTCTTGCAATTTGGCAAAGAACGAAAGACAGCC
This sequence comes from Diadema setosum, assembly GCF_964275005.1. Taxonomy (NCBI): domain Eukaryota; kingdom Metazoa; phylum Echinodermata; class Echinoidea; order Diadematoida; family Diadematidae; genus Diadema; species Diadema setosum. The sequence goes on along the minus strand of NC_092705.1, from coordinate 10,599,713 downwards.
TGAATGATAGCGCTTTGAATTACGGCAAGAAAGCAATTTGAATTACAGCGTAACTAAATTTGACTGGGAAAACCAAAAAGCATTACATCTATCCAAATTCTATTGCTACAAAAAGATGCCAAGCAGTCCTGATACAAATGCAGTCATTTTTTTTTTTTTTTTTTTTGTAAATGAACTTTGAGAGATATCACTCTTTTAACTTGATGTAGAACTGGAACTTTTTTTATGCACTTTATTCCTTAAAGAAAAAGAAATTCTCTTCAACATGCATATATAATGGGAGCCTCTGTTACTTGAAGATCACAGCTTCATCTTTGAATCTAAACCTTTAAAACCTTAACTGCTGAATTTTTCATATCATCCGAGGAGACATATATTATGCATCCACGCTATTGGGTACTATGTTTTGCAGAATCCACACACAAAGCATAAAAACATTTCTGTGGAAAACAGAAAGGGAAGTCAATCCTATATAAGCCAGCTTAGGGTTCCATTTTGAGCATGAGCAGAAAAAGGTCATTTGTACCTTGAAGGCAGGTTGGTTTTTTTTTTTGTTAATTCATTGAGATAAGCATCTGTGATGTAATGGTTGTTTAGGTAAACCTCATAAATAGTGCTTAAAAGTATATCCATCTGACAGCAAAAGTGGCATTTGGCAATATCAACAGAAAACAAATAAGATTGTTAATACATTCAATGCAAAATAATAAAACGGATGCATTCAAAAGTGTTAATATTGATGGACCATTCTGGTCACCAGGGGGGCATTTCATGAAGCACTTTGTCCGACAAAGTTGTCGGACAAATTTGCTCTCAGTCAATCAGGGGGGCATTTCATGAAGGAACTTGTCAGGTAAAATATCTGACAAGTCAATTATATCCGACAAGTTTTGAGAAATTCTTTAGTCTGATTGGCTGATTTCTCTGAACTTGTCGGATATAATTGACTTGTCGGACATTTTATCCGACAAGTATCTTCATGAAATGCCCACCAGGTACAAGGATTTCAGTAGCTTGTAACAGTTTCTCGGAAAAATATCTGACCAAAACGCATCATAAAATGCCCCCCTGGTCTCCGCAAGTTTTATCCTTTGTTTGAACATGACTGATGACTTCAAAAATTGTTATGTCAGGCAATCTTATGCATTTTGTTGCTGTGAAAATGGGTGATAACCAACTGAGAAAAAAAGAAAGGTCATTTGTACCTATGTGCATTATGAGCTACTTGTAACTCCAAACTGGTTTAAATGCCTTTCTTTGCTATTTCCTACTTTGATATTAAACATGAAGGTAAATGTACATGTATATAAGCAAAGCAACTGAAATTCCTGGTGCACTGTGTTTGTTCTGTTTAGCATCCACGCACTGCGCTGCATTAAGTAGACAAGCAATATATCACTCAGTGAAATAAATGTTGCCAATGTGAACACAATGAGGTAACATGATGGGAATAATAAGGAAATCCCACCAGTGGCATTCCATGAAGTTATCAAATATCTACAACAGGAAATGATATGTGACCCGCTACAACAAAAAGGTCCTAAAGTCGCGCACGGTGGAAGCCGTGAAAATCGAGTTTGAAGTCAGAGTATCATAATTGGTCAAAACTTACGATTTTCTGATTTTGACATATTATTGGAGTCTGACATGTCTTCTATCATCTGTCGAAATTTTGAAGCAAAATGATGAAAAGAAAGACCAAAAAATAGCATTTTTCTGGGCCATGTTTTTGGCGTTTCAACCAAGCAGAAACCGGTTCGAAAATTTGGATTGAGCGCCACAGATAGGCTCCGCCCCTAACAACGACCGGAGTGATCTCATTGGTCAGTTTGCTGCTTGCCGCTAACCGAAGCGTGAAGCTCGCACACTGCCAAGTCGACTGGTGCGTGCGGGCGGGGTGCGCTTTGCCCAGCCGCTTCTCCTGGCATCCTGGTCACTGATTGGTCGGTGGGGAGACCGCCGACGCTGTGCTAGAATGAGCATTTCGGGGGTTGCTAGGGTTTACCTTCTATTGTCCGGAGGTGAAAACTAACTTGCGTGTCCCTTGATCGCGATTGCGTCGCAAGGAAAACTTTTAGGGCGCTTTTCTCGAAACAGTGATTTCCCATACGTCTCGACATGCTCTCTTTTAAACATCGATATCTCCGCAGCCGATTATTTTCATGAAATGTGTTATATATCAATTTAAAGCAGAAAGATCAGGGAATTTTGCCGTGCAATTTTCAAATAATCGACCTCACCCGACTTTAGGATCATTTTGTTGTAGCGGGTCACATATAGTGTTTCCCAGTACAATAAATGCATCATAAGCTTGTCTGAATAATGAGAATGATAATAATAATGAATAACACTTATATAGCGATTAATACCAATGTTTCTAAGTGCATTAAAACAAATATTGAAGTAAGATACAGCATTATGTACATTTGGTATAACAACAACAACAACAACAACAACAACAACAACAAATATTCAAGGTTACAGTTCTGGCACGGGATAGTGCAAACTGATACTTGCAAAATTTTTCCAGCCAACAACACATTATTAAAATTCCTATACCTTGGAGATCATGAGGTTCTGAAGGCTAACATGGCATGATAGTCCATGAAAAAAAGGTCATGGACCACGACTGACAGACATGATTGATATGAATGCATGGGCACATAATAAGATATGTACACACTGTAATAAAGAATGATGTGGCTAACATTACTGTCAATTTATTTGGTCTCTGTACATTTTTTTTTTTTAATTGTTGAATGGCACATGCCTTGGAAAATAGACAGACACACAGACACACACACACACACATGTAGCTGATTAGTCTACTGACTGCATCCTTCTGCTAATGTACATCAAAGTTATACTCTGTTGATTAGTCTAATCTCAATTAATGGAAAACTACTGTTTCATATGACTCTAAAATATTTAGCAATAAATAAGTTTCTTGCACTGAAAAGACAAAGCAAGTATTCTGCCTCCCTATTGAAAATTTGATTAAGCAAGTCCAATAATTATTCATGCCTACAGAAATGTACATCTATTAAACAAATTACAATTCTTGCATAAACTAATTTGATTTGATGACAACACACATTGTGTGATAAAAAAAGCCAAAAAAACTACAAAATCCTGCCACATACAAGAAAACAAAAAGTAGGTGAAAAATTAATCAAAAAGAAAAGAAACATAGGGGACTTTCGCAACTCAATTACTATGAACTCCTGATACTCAAGGTGACATTTTATTGACATATTCACAAATTCTTATACCCATATTCATTTGCTGAAACAGACATTTGTAAAATTTAGATTTTTTAAAAACTACACTGAAAGTATGATGCACAATTTCTATTTTGTGGATGTTTTCTTTATATTGTCTGAAACGGCATCATGAAGTGAAGTAGTCTCCTTATCCAGCCATAACAGTACAGAAACTTTAAACATTCATAACTTTTGAATTGATTGTCCAATTTTCCTCAAACTTTCACTGATAAGTCCTACTAATATTGCTCCTTTCACTCAATCTACATTTTTATTTGGATTTTGGGTTCCTTTAAGCAAGTAGTATTATAATGGAATTACATTGCTACAGTACTGAAATGTGTGAGCCTCCTACACATATCACTATCCTCATTCGGTGTATCATGTTTCAGGGTTTTTAGAGTAGTACTATATCTGTTTAAGGACCACAAGAAATTCCACAAATCTGCACATGGCACTATCGACTCATGCACTACCTGATATGAAATTATATCAGTTGTCTGGAATGTCCCTTTAAAGCATGTTCTACAGAGCAAGTAAAGGCTTCAGACTTTCCTTCCATCACATGAGAATGTCCCGATTGCTGACATCATGTCCAAGTATGATCTGTGTTCTGTAACTTCCCGCATCCCGCATTCCAGGGAAGGCGCATGTATGGTCCAATTCATGTCTTGCTCTGATGTCCCTTAAATCAATGCTTTCATCCTTGCTCCACTCACACATCCACAAAAGCTTTCTACGTGACTGTTCCTCCTCTCCCTCTCCCCTCTTCTCAACCACCGCCTCCCTTTCACTTCACCCTCTGCCCCGGGGGTCAAAAATGGGCTACCAAAACACTCGAACCATCGTAGATGACATTTCTGTGAAAAGATGGAGGGGTATAAAGTCAAGCCCAATTGAACAGAATTTGTTGCGCCTGAACGAAATCTTTACTCGACCGTTACCTGGGATGACAAAATGCCGGTGGAGTGATCGGAAAGTCATCCGCCGTTTCTACCGGGGCTGTACCGATACTAGATTCACTTCGCAATCTCTTTGATTGCACTCCAAGCATGACATTTCAGTGGGTTAAATTCATGAAAGCAAAACAAAAAGATGAGAGTGAAAGGGAAAGAGGAAGACACAGGCAATGATGAGACAGACTCATAATTGTAATTCCGCCTCCTGGCACGAAGAATTGGCAATCAAAACTCCCAAATGTTATATCTCTCCTATCCAATTACTTCATGTTCCGGAGTTAAGAGTACATGACATTTCTGCGGCCAGAGCGAACTGACAACATGTGTTGCAAACATAAATACATATATGTCTCCCATCGTCAACTACGATTTGATTAAGTCGGTACCCACGAAATGACTTGACATCATTCCTTTGAAGATCAGAATGGCTCTGATCGCAGGGCAGCATACACCATCAAAAAATGTATTTTAAATACTGTCAAGCAAGAAATATTTTTGCGAATTGGAGCCGACAGCTTTTTTCTGGGCATGAGATTTTTGTAAATTGCCACTGGCATTGAATGCATTATAGTGTAGACAACAACTTCTGCATGCATTTTAATTTTGCGAATCTTGGCTCTCGTGAAATATGCAAATTTAAAATGCACATAGTAAATGAAAATTTCTGGCCTCACAGTTACCTTCTCACATGGAGAAGGTAGATGAGATCTAAAAGGGAATTGGAATTGATTAGAAAATAGCTGGCCAGTATTTTGCATGACATGCCAATTTATGAGGTAATTATTAACCAGGCACGCAGAAATGTTGCATTTTATTTTCCTCATGACAGAAGGGATAAATAAACATATTTGGAGTGTAGAAAAAAAAAACTTGACAGCTAGTGGCAGTTTATAACTGCTTGTATGTTTGGCAGCCACTGAAAGTAACAGCATGTATGTACTTCACTTGATCTTTTATGTCAAGCGCATAGCAAATCTATGAAAAGTGTTATGTAGCTACTTTATTACTACGAAATAATGTTATTACCTCTGCCATGGAGGTTATGTTTTCATCGCTGGTTGTTTGTCTGTGTGCAAAATAACTTGAAACATTGTAAACTGATTTGAATGAAACTTGTAGGAAAAGTGGATATTGACAAAAGAAACAGATGATTAAATTTTGGTAGTGATTCAGAAATCTTCATTAATTTTTGATGGATTTTAAATCTTTTGATGTAAAGGGTTAATGAACTTGAGAGTTCAAGCTGAGTGTATTTGAGGTTTGCACAGGCACACTAAAGCACATGCATTGCTCGGGTGAGGCACTGCATAGCTGGAAGCTGATGACATAAACAAAAAGCATTTATGTTGGAAAATTGGGCAATTTTCAGCATGAGTGTATGGGTGGACATTAGCTACTTGGTGGAGGTCTGCACTCTCAGAGTGCTTTTCTAGTTACTATTATCATCTATATTCAGGAACACTTGAGCATCATTGGAATAGTCTTGAAAAGAATGTGCAGTCAAGTACAACAGATAGTTTGAATGGTACGTCATGTTGTGGGCAAATTCGTTGCACTATTGAATTCAACACCCTTGCACCTGCAGCAGTAATCTCAATCTTCGTCATGTCATATGATTCCAAATAACAATGCACAATGATTGCCAATGTGTGCAGTTTCATGAAAACATCAATAATATGAAATTGCATTTCTGATGATGTCTACTCATTATTAGCATTCTCATTACTTCCTTTTGTTTTAATATTTGTCAGTAAAGTTCTCACAATTAGTGTCTGTGCACAATTTTTGCTTATTTGTTCCGATGACCATGAGATATCTGGAATATTGATGACAATGAAACAAGCTATATTAAAGAAGAATAAAGGAAAAGCCCATCAAAGCATACACTGTGACGAGACCTCCACCCATGTTCCCTTTGTTCATAATATTTCTCAGCTGTGCCATTAGCTTAATCCACAGCTTTGCTCTCCCATTAGCAAATTGCCCCATTGTAGGACAACAGGCTGGTTTAAAGGCATTATTACCTCCACCATGGGAGGAGGTTATGTTTTCATTACCGTTGATTTGTTTGTCTGTGTGGAAAATAACTCAAAAAATTGTAAACGGATCGTGGTGAAACTTGCAGGAAAGGTTGAAAATGGCACAAGGAACATTATGATTAAATTTTGGTAGTGATCCGGAAATTTCTATGGATTATATGAAGAATTTTCGATATTTTGGCAGGTAGGGTCAATGAAATTGGGAGTTCCAGCTGGGCATTTTTTAGGTTTTCTAAATTCTCTAAATTCTGCTCAAGCAAGGCGAGTCACAAAGCTTGAAATTGATAATGTAACAAAAGACTTCTACATTGGGAAATCAGGTGATGAATACGTATGGGTAGAAATTTATGGAAGAACAAGATTAGCGGTGGAAGTGAGCTGCTTGGCGGAGGTCTGCGCACTCAGAGTGCTTCTCTAGTTTACCATTTGCAGATGAAATAGAAATCCAGCTTTAGTGGGGCACTTCAAAATAGTTCTAAAATGTGAGTTCACAAGGGATAGAAACAACCAATGTAAAAATGTTAATCATTGTAATTAATGTTAAATATTATTAAATATACAAAATATAAACAATAGGTATAATAATTCTTTTACAAGAATAAACTGTCTACAGTTATGGTTTATTGAGAAAAATAGCAATATCTCCTTATATTATCGGCTATACTGCAAAACTGATAATACGGTAGGATGTTCTGTGGTGCAACTGACCTACACATATGCATCAAATGTGATATTCGAATATCTTTTAATAAAATCACTGCTCCCAATGGTAAATGATACCTTTAAAGCTAGGCTCATATTATTGTCATATGGTGCAGTGGTATGAATAGACGAAGGAGAGGGCAAGTTCATGTGAGGATGGATTAAATTTTGTTTCTCTATAGAGAAAGGACGGAGAAAGAAAGTGTGATTTGTATGTTGTATAATGAGGCTGATGTAGTATGCTTGAAGATGAAGCAAACCCATTCTCCTCCATTGCTCCTTTATTGGACCCTATGGAAGAACAGAATCATTCTAATAATTAATCTGAAATGGGCAATCCATCCATTTTGTAATCTTTTATTCTTGTATGATTTAAGTTTTCTGTGTACTTTTTTAATGTGAAATGGAAAATGAATAAACAAATAAACAAAGTGGTAGAATTTCTCTGAAGGTTTTTCTTAAGACATCTACACAACAAGGGCAACCTTACAACACACACACACACATACACACACACACACACACACACACACACATACACGCAAAACAAAACTCTCAGGCATCTCACAGAATGTGACTAAAAACAGACATTCTCATTGAAAAAAAAAATGTATGATCTGCTTCAAGATACTCATTCTTGAGAGTTAATTGAAAAATGCACATTATGATACCTATGGCTATTTTTCAATGTGCCCAAATGTGTTTTGCATCTAGCAGATAATGTTTCTCAATATATGGTTTTATCCATTTCTATATTCCCCTTAAAGAGAAAAAAGTTGATACCAGTTGAACAATGTGTTTACCAATTCACATGCTGGAGAGGTGACTTGCCAGTGAGGTACAATGTACAGACACCATCCATACACACAAAGAGTCTGCAAGGGTTTTTATCTTAAAAAAGGGTTTTAATTTTCATGATGCATACATTTTGTCAAAAGCAAGCAACACATTTTGACAATAATGAATGCAAGCAGACACCACTTTCACCACTGGAGAGAATAGAATGGTTCACAGCTCATTAAAGAGTTAGCTGTATTCAGTAACGACATACAGTCAACTTCCCATGTCTGATATTCCAAATCATGTGGGATTGCCTCCTGCCCACTTGTTCTCGGAAACTGCAGCGAGACATAGTCTGGTGGTTTCCCTGACGACGCGTACAAGGGGTGAAGCATGCAGCGCAAAATAATGCCAGACAACCTGATCAAATGCTTGATGATCAAATTGTGCCAACATGGGGGACCGACTGATTTGCAAAGCCAGGTCTGTGCCCTTACCTCATTTGAAATCTTCCATCCATCTTCAATACTTCTCTGTATATCTCTCTCAGTGCTATCCTCCCATTTCCCTCCTCCCCTCTCACACCTCTTCCCTTCCCTTTAAAGGGATGGTACAGGATTGGTGGAGATGAGGATTGGGCTTTTAAATTTTTGCGAGATACCAAGAAACCACCTATGAAATAGTACAGAGGATACCATTCTAAATGGAATTCAAAGTTTATTTGATGAAAATCGGTTTTGGAATTGCTGAGACATCCAAAAACAAAGTAAAACTAAGCGATCGTAATAAAAAGTGGGTTCAATCTTTTATTAGGATCACTCTGTTTTGGATATCTCAGCCATTTCAAAACCAATTTCCATCAAATTGCTGAATTCCTCTTAAAATCACATCGTCAGTTGAGAATGATAAGGGCATCAAGTTGCCATTAAACTCATAGTGTTCAAGACAACTTAACGCCCTTCTCATTCTCAACAGACGACATGCTCCTTTATATTTCGTAAGAGTTTTTCATTATCTCACCAAAAACTGTAAGTTAGAAACCTGAAGTTAGGTCTGAACCAAAACTATAATGATCCCTTTAAGAACTACATCACTTTGTCTTCTCCCCTACATTCCTCCTTCCAAAGGAGTCCTATTCATAACTACATTTTCAACTATTGCTATTTCTCTCCCATAGCCCTTTTCCCACAGGAGTCCTCAATAGGATCCACCCAAATCTTCATTTTCAATCGCTTACCAACCTTTTCTCTTGCTTAATTTCATGATAAATCATTCAGATTTTCACTTGTCTGTCCTATCTTTGTAGTTTTCCTACCTTCTCCTTCACCATCCTCCCTCCTTTCTGGCTCAATACTAGCAAATTGCTACCCGGATTTTAACATCCTTCACTTGTTGATGACTTGTTTGTGTTTCAGAAGAAATATCAAATGCTATCAAATATCACACTTGAGTTTTCATTCGTTCATGCATAATTATGCTAAGGAAAAATGAATATTTGGGTAAAAAACATCTTATTTGACCTGAAGAAATCATCATAAGTTCACATGCCAAATTACAGGTATCACTGTTCTGCTTTGATATTGTGTCAGAACCGTCGATGCAAAGGTACGGAAACAGGTATCACTCTGTCTTATCCATCTGCAATGTACAAATGGGATATGAATCCACTGACTTCCTTTTGAATCTTATGGGTTTATATTTCAGGACATCACTTGACATCAAATTATTCAGGCATTCTACTCAGGTACAGTCATGGCAAGTGTCTCACACACAGACACACACATGCACACAAGTCAAGAAATGAAGGTTGGGCGAGGGGGCTGTCTCCTGTGCCTCCCATCTGCAGACAGTCATTGTTTGAGACAGGCATCGTGAAAGCGAGATATAGAGAAATAGACCTCGAGCAGAGCAACAAGATTTACCGACGGCACACGGACGTTTGATTCGTATTGGGTGACACTACAAACAACAATGAAGAATGCTGTCCCGTTCCTTTCTTCTACGTCAAGCGGCGCACGCTAAATCATTTTCGTGTAACTGAAACCAGTAGCTCCTTGCATTTTGCGTGATTGAAGCGGACGGGGGAGGAGTCGTGGCATTTGAAATAACAGTGGCATGTTGTCCGAAGGACAAACAACTCTAGAGGCAATCACAAAGCGCTGCCAAATATGATTCACAGAATGTATATTAATCTCCCTGTGGCACAACAAAACGTCACGAGCCATAAGTCTTTGGAGCAACAGATAGCCTGCTGGAAATAGAACCTGACATGTACGTCATTGCATTTCAAGCCACCTTGCTTCCAAAGCAAAAGCAGGATGGTAATGACTTCGTACATTGATTACTGACGATCCCTGGATTGCTAATGATTACTTTTTCTTAAAGTTGTATTCCACCTGAGCACTTAGCAAGGTTAATCTAATTGTAGCAGACTGACAGTGATCGAGAGTCAAGGTCTGTAGCCACAACCATCATATACTGCAAGCAATTCTCCGGATGATGGAAACTCCCTACTCACCACCCCCCCCCCCAAAAAAAAAAAAAGATCTATTTTCCATAAAACAATACAACACATCAACAAAGCTATGATTGTTAATGCAGAGAACTACAGGTGCTATACGGGTAATCCATCACAAAAAAATGAAAATAAACATAGACTACAGTAAATTATGTTCCTTACTAATTTACTCATGAACAATTCTTCATTTTTTTTTTTTTTTTTTTTTTTTTTGCTCTTTAGAAAATTAGTCCCTGACCTCTCTCCTGTTTTACAGAGCTGCCCTACTTACTTTGGCCTGGCGTAACCCTGCACAGAGCTCGGGTGACGAAGGCAACACTGGCTACTGTCTTCACTTAATAGTCTGCTCGTTTAAATATCGGCTTCCAGGGAGGGATGACGCTAATCATAAATCTGACACTTTAAAGTGTCTCGATCGGTTGTCATGTACACGCCTCCCTTTCCAACGTTCTCCACTGTGGCATGCTGTTTAGTACACTTAAAACTCAGCTCTTCTCCATACAATTATGAATCAAACCATGGCCATTTGTGATTTAAGTATGCATCAAGGATGTGCTTGGTTGCTGTTAAATAAATACTTTGTGTTTCCAATATGTGTTATCCGTTGAATTTCATGGAATGATGAAATGATCACACAGAAGAATACAGGTTTGTTTTGTTTTTTATTTATCTCATACTGAAAAATATCTGAGCCTACGTCTTTCTCCAGTAACTTTATCATCTGTTGGATACAATTTCACATTCTCTTTCACTGACAATACTTACTTGATTTAATTTCACAGTAACTGATCTTTTTTATAAAGTATTTCTACATGATTATGATTAAGATGGGACCAAGCATGTAGATCTTGAAGAGGAGTACTTCCTCATTCTAAATGTTTTAAGGGCACATTCCGCAAAAGACAAAGGTATTTCCCACTCAGCCTTGTAGCAATCTATTAAAACTTGCCAAATTTAGACTTTTGTATGCTTCCAAAGATCACAAAAGCCATGTCATGTGACAGTCGTGTCGACTCGTAATTTTGCGCTCTCAACCATGTCCCTCATGCTCTCCTCCGTTGCCAACGACAACATCACCTCTTCCCACAATGATCAGAGAATGTGTACGGCCACCACAGGCTCCACACTGCACAAAGAAAGAGTCCACCATCAGCAAACAGCATATATGGGCACTTGAAGTACGCCTCAACAGAAGTTATTTCTCTCTTCTTCTTTTTTTCTCCCAAGCCCGTGGCTTGTATCCTGAAAGTGAGTAACTTGATAGATTTGACACTTTAATTGAACAGGGGACCATTAAAGGTAGCAGCTCATTTTTTTTTTTTTTTTTTTTTTTTTTACAGGCCAGAATCCTTTGGAGTTCTCTCCTCTATGTACATGGCCATTGGCATCAAAACAGCTGCATAATATAGATCAGAGGCCGTCTTTTGACATTACAGCAATTGAGGTTAGTCCTCTGATGTACCTTGCATTTTCTAGGAGAATTTAACATATCTTTCAATTCTTTTTCTTTTGTTTTGGATATGATACAAACTGATATCAACTGCATTCTTTGCCATTATTAGAATATGAGTGGCTGTCTGGTAAAAAAAAATTAAACATGAACATCGAAACACTTGGCTTTCATTACTATCCTCCCAGTATATACTGCTCCACTGGCATGCCCTCGGGTGACAAAACAACACATACCGTAAAAACTTTTTGCGGTTTGGAACTTTGTGTGCATTTCATGTGACATGCAACAAGCATGTGAATAAAAGCATACAAATATTTTTTGCTTAATGCATGCAATACTTGCTTTTCAATATATCTTGATTCCATGGAATAAAAAACAGGCAAAATTCATCACGGGTGGCCGAGCCCCCAAATTTAGTCACATGAAATTTCCACTTTTACAGTAGCTCCCAGTACAAGATGTTTTACTTGATGTTAGCTTTGAGGAGGTAGCAGGCTGCATGATCTAATTGATCAAAAGGTGTTGAGTTAAACACCACTATAACCAGGATGTGATGTCCTTAGTTTCAGTGTATTTTACGACATTGTTTTTGCACAGATTCTACATCATATCATTAACTGTATCAATGTTTAGGATATTTTTTCTTCAATGGCAACTGCTCTTTAAAAGCAACTGAAAGATTGCTGTTCCCTCAGTATCTGGTAATATGATTTGCATACATCTCAAGTGGAAAAATGAGTCAGCAGATGGAAATCTAGAATAACTTGACATGAGCCTGACCTCGATAATATATCCTGAGTAAGTTGCACTACCTTGCTTTGGGTGAAGAAAAATGTAAATCAGCATATCAGGCACACACATTTACATATCTGATGATTGGGTATCCATGTCACCAACCTTCACTCTTAATATCCATTGGGCTCCTTCTCTTAACCCATTGAGGATGAGCTCATTTTGCTTTAACACACATTTCCCATAGACACCTGCTTGCGGATGCTGGGGGGTAGTCTTCAACAAACCCAAGACACCAGATAATGGTGTTACTGGTCAGCACATGGTGCAACTTCCCATCTTGGACAGAGTCCAACAGGGGAACTCCGAACCCAATCAATTATTGAGATGAACAGGGAGGGAATTCGGTAATAGCACACCACGGAATGAGAATCTACCATCGCTGCTGAATTCCATCGGTCTCCTGGAAACAGAGTTTTATTTTCAGCGGATATGTAGGCCTACTGAGAGAGAGAAAAAGAAAAAGAAGAAAAAGAGGAAGAGATAGGGACAGAGAGAAAGCAAGAAAAGACAAGGAAGAAAGCAAGAAAAGACAAGGAGGAAAGAATGGCAACACGGAGCAGATGTTCTCCCCTGTCTTCGACTGTTTTGGACTCCTGGAGCGACGAGCCAGTTTGTCGAAATTAATCTTCACCAAATACCTGGACAACAGGAAATAGATGCACATTGAATATGCCCTTGGAAAGGATACAGCATAAAAACACATCTCTTGTCAAATAAAAGTACTCCAATCAAGGTGACAATAGCTGTACTGAGTTTTTTGATAGACCACAGGTGAGAGGTTCGCATGCCACACTGACACTACTGAAACTTTTTTTTTTCAATAAACAACGTAAGGGCTGATGCTCGTACAAGGATCTCCGTAACAGTGAGGAGTGGTTTCTTTTAACCCATTGAGGATGATGAGTCCCAAGTATACGCAGGCATGTGTCTATGGGAAATGTGTGTTGTATCAAAATCAGTCCGTCCTCAACGGGCTAAACTTTATCCCCAGAATCCCATGGGTAATCTTCTCTGCAGCAATTTGTCCAAATCATGTCAAATTGGAAGCTCCATGAAAGTACTAAGGACATGTATGTCTGGAGTGACAAGTTTTTTTAATATATATGTGATGTTGTGGAGTTTCTGCCCATAGAAATTGAAGTAACTTTGTCACTTTCTCTGATTGGGCGTCATGGAGGCTATTAACCCATTGAGGATGGTCCCGAGTACTCGGGCAGGGGTCTATTGTTGCAGCCCCCTGCCCATTTGTTGTAGCAAAATCTCAACAGGTTGAAGGATTCTAGGCTGTTGAAATATTTGTGGGTCAACGAGATTCTAAAATGGATAAAGCCTAGGTTTCAACTCTGGAAGTGGTCTACCATGAACATCAAAATACACATTGTGTTTTGAGTTTAGTTAAGACTAGCTCATATTTCTGGTAGCTCAAAAAGGTGAGTTACTCCTAGTGCACTCTTTTTATAATCAAATGTATTTTCTAACACTCTGCGTGAATTTGCACAAGGACAGGTCTTAATTTGCACTAAACCAACCCTGGCTTTAGTGAGCGCAGGATTTACCAACGCGATTCATTTTCCAATAACATTAGTCCCATGGGAGGCAGCTTTGTCAACATTAAACCACGATGCTTACCCATAGCCTTGGGGCATAATGAATCGAAACATCAAACACTCATACGTAATCCCGATCTGGATGGCACTGGATTTCAAACAATTGAAGAAATAAGTAGTGTATAGTTAAGAAGCATTGATTCATAGCTAGGTATTTTTTCTTTCTTTGTTGGAATAATGACATGAAACTGATTAGTCCTTGATCATTGTTTGTGCTAAATGTGTGAATAAGGCACAACAGTAGTATAATTAGAGTGGAAATTTTTGCAGTGTGGAAATTTTCACACATTTCATGCGACATGAAGCTAGCTAAAAAATAAAAGCATCCAAATATTTTTGCTTGTGATAAGTAACAACATCTTATCCTTTTTGTCTGCAGATCTAAAAACATGCAAAATTCATTCTATCCGATTGGGCACATAGAATAGCTATTGCCAAAATGTCCACTTTTACAGCGTTCATATAAATAAATGAGGCAACCTGCAGGGCCAGCTATACAACAAAAATAAGAGCCATGTGAACATGGACTTGATATCAAACAGAAAAAGGAAGGAAAAGACAATTACAAATATAAATTTCCATAAAAACTATACAGAAACACTTTACTTTACTGCCAGAGCTACTGATGTACTTGATATTGTTACTACAAAGTTTCAATCAAACAAATATATGCTTTAATTTTTGTGTGAAAGCATCAAACAATGATAAACCTTTAATAAGTGATGGTTAAATTTCTACAATTTTGTCACTTTTAAATGTGTAACCTCCTTTATACAGTGTGTAATTTTTGCCCTATATGATGAGGTTTACAGACCTTAGTAATATATGCTGGGAGCTACAAAGGTTGTGGGTATGTTTACAAGGTGTGAATTTCGATTGTTTAGTGATGTAATGTGGGGCTTGACCTTGAAATGGTGTGTTAACAAAAACAAAACTTTTTAAGACTGTAGGCAATACAGATCTTTGTGAAATCAAGAATTTATGTTCATTCCTTGTTAGAATATTCACTCCTGAGGACAGACAAAGAATTTAACATTCACATGCACAATAAATCAAAGAAAAATGCTCAAATGTTGATCTTTGCTCACAGTGTCTGTAATAAGTACGTGAGAAACTTTGCCATTTCAAGCTTTGATGGTGGCTTGTGTTGCTTTGTTTCTGGTTCACTCTTAAACTGGAACAGGAATTCCTCCTTATCATGGAAATTTTCCCCCGAAAGAGCTTGCAAGCAAAGATGTTTACAAACAAGAGCGTGCAGCGCTATGTCTCGTGGCCAGCTCCGGTTGCAAACATGCACCTGTAAACATGGTGGAAATCGAAAACTCCTTCAATAAATCGCTCGCCCGCTCTCTAAGCAGGCGACCATGCAGCCACAACAAGATGTATTCCAATTCTCTCACCCCTACCATTACTCATGCATTTGTGTCTTGTTGGCAACCCCTTTCCACAGAGCTCGCTTGATGAAGATGGTCTGTCGGCTCCATATGACTCTAACTTGCCTATTACAATATCTCCCCATCGACTGACAAATACCCTTAAAAGTTGCACCCAACACTTACTCAATGTTTTGGGAGGTGTCACAAAGAAACTAGAAATACATGTATTACTTTTACAACGATTAGTACCCCTGCATAACACTTCTGTTATTTGTACTGAAATTAATCAAAACCATAACTTAATACATATAAACTGTATATCCTGCAATCCTCTAAAACAAACACACAAACAAACAAACAAAAAACGACAACAAACATCTAGGAGAAAAGCAGGCGAGCAAAAGCTATTCCCACACTGCCCCATTCCTATGTCTACAATGCTACTTATCAGAGCAAATTCTGCTCGAAGTTTTCAAATACAATTTCTTTGAAACTGGGCAGCAAATGTGCAATCTCGTACACAGAATGTGCAATTGCTAAGCCAAGCTTTCATAAAATAAATACATAAATGTTTTCAATTACATGGTTGTAGATTAATGCAAAACACAAAGGCAGCAAATTTAACAACGAGACTCTGAATTACTGAATTATATGGGGACAGGTCACAGAAGCGGTTGATCAAGGCATAGCTCCTCCATTTGGTCAGTGGCGTGAGATTTACTCTACCATCATTCATACTGATCAACTGGGTTTTAAAAAAGAATCCAGTATATGATCCCAGAAAATTCACTCATAAATGCTACAAAGCCCTGGCAGAAATATGTTCTTTCTTTTTTTTATAGTTTAATTACAGACCCTGGCATTAAGGCAAAGCAGTCAAGCCAGAGTGAAGGACGCTTGATCTGACAGAATGCCCTGGAAAACCATATTTCTGCAGAGAATTTTGTCTGCAACAGAGTCTGAGGCAAATAAAGAAAAAGAAGGGGGGAAAAAAGAACATAGTCACCCCAGTAGACAAACTTCTTGACAGCCTTTTAGGCTCCATGTTCGGGTAGAGTTGGCAAACACGAGTAATTGTGATGGATGGCGTGACTTTTACCATGATTATGTAGAGGCAGCGAGCAGCGTTTTCCTTCCATCCTTCAAAAATTATTTCATAAGAATGCTCACCAGACTTGGGGAGAGGTGGGGGTGAGGGGGTGGGGGAGTGGAGTAGAAGGGGGAAGTAGCTTCAATTGAAAGAAAGGGTATGATTTATTGGTCATATTTGTCAGACCCTCACCCCCCCCCCCCACACCCAACTTTCAAAATAATCTACAGATCTCTCTGACTTCAGGCTGAGACTTACCTCGTTATTTTGACTGAGGTTGCCACCATGGATTTGTATGGCTCCTTACAAAATCATTTTACTCAATAAAAAAAATAATAAAAACCTCTTTAGAGGTACAAGGCTGTAGAAAGCTGGATTATAACATGTCTAGCAGAGAGGGGTGCATTATAACTCTCTATTCAGCTTTGATGCATGAAATTAATTTCTGTGAAAAAAAAAAATCTTTAAAGCTGATTTCAGGTTCAGATACATATCATCATGCAGAGATGGATAAATTCATAAAATTCAGTTGAATTCTTTGCATGGCCTTAAACTGCTATATCTATATATGTATCTTAAGTTAATTTGACATCTTCAAGACACATTAATATGAACAAATGATGTTTAAAGTGCTTTGGGCAGCAAACTTTGTAGTCACCTGCTCCCAAGAGGATGACTTTTTAATCCCTTATTTCATGGATAAGAATGTCCAATCTTGTGAATATGACACAGAAAATATCTTATTTTTCAGTGTTTTTCAACATCAGACCAAAACTAACAAGAAAATCTTATATAAAGTTTTGTTAATACTGTGTTGCGAGATCATGTGTGATAATGACAGTTACTTCTTATCTGAAGTGAGAGAAACTCAAAAATGCCAAAAAGAAGTTCAGACGTGTCTACTACATTTAGTTAATGTCTGGGCCATAAGGAACAATTGCAATGTTCTATGTCTTGTAGACTAGTATACAAACATTGGAAGATAAAGCACAGAATTATGATCTCCCAAAATGTCCCCGCTCATACTGACTACAAGTTTTTCTCTTTTCTGAAAAAGAAAACTGTCCTCTTCTTTTTTCTGAAAGAAATTGGTTAACTCTTCTCTGAATGTAAAAAAGACAAATACCATCCGGTTACCTAGTGATATGGTAAAATAACAACTGAAAAACACAAAACAAACAAATCTTCAAACCATATAAGCATGCACATTATACATCTTAAATCAATTCATCCTTAAAAGGGTAGGGCTTTCCACTAAAGGTCATATCTTTTTATTTGATTAAGGGCTTTAAATCATTAAGTTAGTCAAAATCATCCCTCAACCAATAAAAGTCATTCAAACAGAAGCAGACATGTATATGATGACAGCTTTATGTCCAACAAACCTTGGCTGACGGACAGACGCCTCTCCTTAAATTTATCAATCCTCGTCTAGGAAACATATCAAGTTCATGATAATCACTGCACTTTGAAAAGATACACTAAGCACCATGCATCAAATACTATACCTACTCAATTTTCATACCAAGTATCCAAAAGCTTGTAGTAATCTTTGGAGAGAATTTGCCCAACATATATCCACTGGAAGGACTATTCTATGTTAGACAATTATGTGTAAGCAAGCATGACTGCATTGGGGCCATTTTGACAATTAGAGAGGGAAGCTAGACAGACATGGCTTTGCGCATGCAGAGCCACACGAAGTAAAATCATTAGGCACTTATTTCAATGTCTACACACTACAGGCATATAAAAAAAAACTGCAACTAGAAAATGTTTGTCAAAATTTCACTTTCTTTCACTGCCTGACTATTTGTAAGAATTTTCCCCTCTCTCCAGGAGATGTACAGTGGGTTCTGAGGTTATGTTTGTGATAATTTCATTGATTCCGCCTCCTTTTTTTTTTTCTAACAGTTTTGATACAAGGCTATGTGAAGTATTCTCTTTACTAGAATCACAATGATCACAACAAAGAACAGACATAATGAACAAAAAATATCGCAGCTAAATTATGCACGATGGCACTTGTGCCCCAAAACCTTCATCAACGGAGCGAAAATTAAGAAGCAAGGCATCTTTGCAAGATGGGAGAAGTTTTGCGTCCTACATCTCTTAAACCATTCCCCAAGGCCATGGCAGCAGCGACGTCACTGCTGAAACAGATATTACAAAGTATCACATGACTTGTACAAGCTTGCTGAGTTGTTGGGGTCTTTTTTTTTTTCTCCCATCAACCCTCTGTCACAATCGCCATGACAACGAGGCAGTCTTGGGAACATCTGACATTTGTTAACAAGCAGAGAAGTATTTGGTAAGCACAATGTTTTCATATCTACAGAAGATGACTTAGTAATACACTTGAGTGGAGTTGAGTTGAATTCTACTTATTAACAACATACCTTTTTTTTACATATCTACATGTGAATATGATAATATGGAATTACATAAGATATGATAACATTAAATTTTATGTAAATATAATGATATGCAAAGCTTTGCATGCATATTTTACATACTTATGATTATCTTACATAAGAATAGCAAATTAAGGTGTAGTTTGATTCAACTTCATTATGACATCTTGGTGATTGAAAAGACAAAAACATGAGTAATCATGTATAGACATAAGTGTGGACAAAGGTTCTAAAAAAAAGAGAATTTTGTTAAATGGAGAAACTAAAAGTTAGCAAAAAGTGCTGGTAGAGAACGGACTTCTTCTTGATTATCTTTTATTTGTTTGGAAGGGGGGGATAAGACAGAGATTAAGCTTTCGGTAACTCCCAACAAATTGGGTTTTTCCGTAAACATATTAAACTCTTATCCTCAGTGCTTCAACTCTATTCAATATTGCAAATGGCTTGTGTCTTCAGAAAATGAGGTTGCTGAAACAGCGCTGTACTACACAAAAGAATGTGAAATCAATCCTGCAGAAACCAGCGGAAACATTCAAGCAAAGGAGAGGAAAGACACACGTTTCTGGATTAAAATGCCCCATTTCTTCCAGACAAGTTTTGACGCGGCCGCACAAGAGGGAACATAGGTGTATTTCAGACGCGGCTTGCAGGGCAGCCGCGACGCTGATTACTCTGACGGAAGCCATGATCTGTATGGATACAGCATGCAGCATGAGCTCTTCAAATTAAATGCGATGTCCCCATTACAGGACGGATTGCCGTCTGAAATTGGTTCTGACGGTGACCCCGAGGGCGCAATCCAACTAGTGCCAATCCCCCCGTTTCGTGGCACGTGCCCGACTCTCTATCAATAAGACCGGCTGAGGCTTGAAGAATGTGGGAATACAGAGAACATGATCTCCAGAGGGAGGTATTTTCTCTGCACAATGACCAGTAAACAGTTTATTACCAGAGAAGGCAAATGCCCAACAGGTTATCAATGGGTCTACTGCTCCCCTTTTTTATCATCAGAATACCCTTTTAAAGTAACAACCAATGAAATGATGACTCAGACTAATGTTTTCACAGTGTGGTCTTGTATTGTACTACAGATCTGTATGGCACTTAATGAATCCATACATTTGATACAATGAGTATAACTGTTTATTGTGGGTATGTATTGAATGCATCACAACTTTTGTAACTAATACCATAACCTCATGATCATTTACATAGTTGCAGATAGCAGCTTTGTGCAAGTGACTGGTTAGAATTGAGTTCAATGACCAGCCATAGACTAAAATGGTGTGTGACCAGAATTCTAATAAAGCATCTTCTGAAGTGTGGTCATGTGTCCTTTCTAGGTTATCGAATTATTTGACCATGATCCGGGACACAGGGGCGTGAGATGTGTCATCTCTGCTGGCACATGACGCATGTCGGCAAACAGCTACCCTACAGCCCACACGAGGGATTGAAGAACAATGTGCTACTTTAAAGAGAATGTCCCAGTATGGTCTCTTCACTTCCTGGCACATAGAAATAACCTGGTCACATAATGGAAGCATCTATGAGAAGAACCTCTCCTGCCAATCAATCCCAACTTGTTATCCTCTTCCCCCTCCCCCTGCCACTCCCCCTCCCCCTGCCCCCCCCCCCTCCTCCCCCTCCCCCTCTCCCCTCCCCCCATCCCAGAAGTTTAAAGGGATGAAGGGGAGGTACATCTCTGCCATCTCATGACAAAAGGATGCAACTCTGAATTTTATCAAAATTGATTTTGTTTTCTTGAGTTGGGGTATTTTTGGTATGCTCTACATGATGGTTAAGAAATTGAGGTCACATGCTCCTAATTTTCAAAATATAGACATATTAAAAGGAAGCAAGTCTTCAGTAAAACAATGACAAACAAAAAACTTTTTTTTTCCATTTCCTAAGAAACTCATTCCACAGAGTTGCTTCCTTTTGTCATGGGACAGCAGATTTCTTTACAATCATGCATGATACTAGTTATTCATTTTATAGTGTGTGTGTGTGTTTATATTTTATCTATTTACATTTGTCTGGCAACTATTAAAGATGACAGTATATCCATTTCCCTTTATTTGGGTTTAAATTTGAAGTCGATGGCTACATGGAAAAAAAGCCACTTCATGGTTTAAAAGGTGGCACTCCTATAGGCTAGAGCAGCAAAAAGGGGAAATAAGTTTTTAATCAGCAACAAAAGCACAGTGACCCAAATATATCTCTTCTTGTTGGTACACTGAAATGACATTGTAATGGGAAATAAAGATCAGAATTTGCAATCTAGACCTATCAATGTATTATTACTCTGATTGCTTCTTTGAGAATAATCTGCAGATCTGTACTACAGAGATTTCAAACTTGTAACAGTAATAAATTGTGCCATTCACTTGGACTAGTCCTATGACTGAGGGGGAAACAGATATATATATATACATATATATATATATATATATATATATATATATATATATATATAACATACACACACACACACACACACACACACAAAAGAAAAGTAAAGGATTTTCTGTCAGAATACATCACATGACAGAGTGGAGTTCCACCTCATTTTAAATGACAAATCTCACACAACAGGCAAGCTCAGTGGTGTCTGCTATACTCTGCCCACGCATCTCTGGCATATTGGGAGATTAACTGTACAGCTGGTGTTACCATGGAAATCCATACTGACTTCTTACATATAGTCTTGGCAACTAAGAAGATCATCTTTGCACGCAGATGACTAATTCCGTCCCTGTACGTCATATAACACAAAATGGTTGCTGAGAACTATTCTTCCCCTTTTTAATTATGTAGAAGCCTTCTTGGAACTCTTGTCATGTACTATGTACTAGCATTACCTGGATTAAGAAGGAAATGAAATATCCCCCTCGAACCCAGAATACTGACAATTTCATATCTTCTGCTGATGATGTTGCTGGCAATAACACAAGAAAAGGCCAGTTAGCCTTCGACAGGCAACAAGTGAAGTGGTTTGTTTATTCTCAGGATTATATCTCTGGTAATTTGCTGGGCTGATATCTATGATGCATGTGGATATGTTGTGTTTAATTCATGCCACAATACACGTATGTATTTCAGAACAATGCAATATTGTGCAACATGGTGTGAATATAAAGTCCGAGTGCAAGGTGTGACATGTGAAGTATTTCAGTTGTGCAACCTGCTCTTACCTTTTTCTCTCTCTCTCAGCTCAGAAATGTGTTAGAGATCGTTGCCAGAAATACTTGGCCCACTTGTTACATGCCTCCAATCTCAAGCAATCTCCTGGAAGAAAGAGAGAGGAAAAAAAAAAGTGGATGGTGATCGGTTTCATTCTTGGATCCTCCCTCATCCTAAATTTTTTGAACATCGCATTCCTGACACAGATTAACTGTCTTTGACGGAATCTGCTTCCACTTCACAGAAAGAAGATACCAGTACCACCCTATTGTGGTGATTTTCTTTAAGATTATTTTACTAACACAGTTTCATCTGCCAGACCAAACATACTGTGACCTTTTCGTATGCACTCTGCTTAGTATGTCATATTTTTTATGCAATACAGTATGGATATTAGATTTGATTGATGAGATGCATTAGCTAAGCAGCCATTACCTGAAAACCTCACATGCACTAAGTTATCAATTAATCCACTCTTGTCCTGATGAGCTTTCATATTGTACATCATGTCAAGAATTAAACTCCACTGCACAACACAAATAACCTTTGCCATTCATTGTTTGTGTTTTATCTTGCACATGGACCTGAAATGAGAATACTAGTACATTTGTAAATCAAAATCATACTTAACAGAGTAGGAGTAGACTCATTGCAAGGAAATGACATCCTCTTCCTATGACATACTGTTAAAGCGATGCTGAGCAATCACCCACACATTTTGAGAACGTGACCAAACTTTGACATTTATGGTAGGCTTATAATATGTGGTACACACACAAAAAAAGGAACTGCAAAAAATACATCTATGATACAGGTACATGTACATGGCTCTAACATGCACAATTACTTTTATATTCTACACTTTAAAGAGACTACTTTAAGAGAGATAGTCAGATTCAATTTAAGCAATCTTTGATATGGAGAGTTCCATGAACAGATGTAAATACTTTATTTTTCTTTTTTCTTTTTCTGTTTTTTGCTTCCCCAGGTAGTCCTACTTTTAGAAAATGTTTCACTACATGCTTTTGTTGGTTTGTTTGTTTGTTCATTTGTTTGTTTTTCTGAGATGCTCCATTAGTGGCTTCATTATCAAATTCCATTGTGATATGTTCAGAAACATTTCAAAGTACTGTATACGCTATATATTTCGCGTGGGTTTTATTTTCGCGAATTTCGCGAGTCGGGAGCTATTCGCGAAATTAACAACACGCGAAAATATTACCTTCCAAAATGAATCCCTTGCCTTGATGATACGAACATTTCAGTACAAGTATACCATGTCACAGTTTGCCGAACAGACCATACTGGCTAAGCTTGTTTACGTACACCGATAGCACGTCCACGTCTAACTACTACTATACACAGCCCAGTCACTGTAAGTAGCATATTCGCACAGCACAGCGTATTAACAGCGTCTGGGGGTGATCGGGCAAGTCCACATCTACTTACGAATACTGTAGAGCCAATCCATTATCGCAACCCATCGTACCACTCGTCAGAAATCTAGCGCGATGGACTTAACCACTTCAAAAATGTTGAATTCTAACTTACTAGTTCGCAGAGTTTGGTAAGTTTTTTTCATGCAGTGTATAACTAGTATCATTCTTATTTGGTAGTAAGTTGAAAATTCACACTTTCTTTGCCACTTCATATTTTCTCTGGTCCCCCAATCGCGAATTTAACCACTCGCGAAAATGTGTGACGGCGGCAATTCGCAAAAATTTATGTACGTGAAAATTATAGCGTATACAGTAATTGCTGGATATTGTTAGTTTCTGTGTTTTCCCATTTGTAGGATCCTCTCTGATTACCAAGATCTTTTCAGTGTAATTTCCATTCAATTCAGTCTTAATTCAGTGAAAAAACAAACAAACAAACACAAAACAAAACAAAAAAGTAAAATACAATCAGACAATATTGACAAGAGATAAACCCCAAGAGGGCCAGAGGCTTGTGAATGGGCAGTTTTCTACCCGTTTTCCTACAGATTTGTAGGGCAGCAGTAGGGGTTTCTCAATATGGCTGCTTTAACTTAATGAAGTATATCAAGTTTGAGAGGTCCCTTAACTCTTTATGTGCCACGTTCACATGCTCGACTCAGTCGACGGCATGCCAAGTTTGTATACTCTGCTCAAACGCACAAGCCCGCCCAAACTGATCGATAACTCACCAAATGTCACGGTACAATGGAAGGCTTTCTCATGATTCGATTCCTGTCACATGTAGCTTGCATTTTATTTGGTGATTGATTTCAAGCGGTGTTCCCTACTGGACTGCGAGTAGATTCTATGTTTCTGTCACTATTTTATGTGCAAAAGTCATGCTCCTACAATATTGTAGCTACTGGTCATTTGAAAGAAAAACAATCATAGATTTGTGATAGATCACTTACATCAAAGCAACGCTTTGCATTTTCTCTACAACTTTACTCATTACATGAACAGGGTAATGAAAATCTATAAAAGTTACACAGATATGAAAAACAGAATGTTTTCCCCAAACCATGACTACGTTGCAGTCTCAGAATAATGTGTCACACGGGGATTTACACCATGGCACATAAAGAGTTAAATTCTAATATGTTAAATTTTGTGTCCTGCTTCTATGGGAACCACTGGGGCTGATTTGGATGGAGAGAAATCTTTGTATATCTATTAAATGCACAGTGGCTGAGATGGATGTAGGACAACACGACAAACCCTCGCAGAGAATCTATTTCACGGTACGATAAGCGATGTTGGGCCTCGCGATGACACTCGTGGGCATCGAGAACCATCCTCTGTGAGGATGTTACCCCTGGCGATTAAGCCACGCATCGCTGAGCACGCCGCCGTGCACCAACCGGGCTTGGTTCTCAGGGGACTCCATTCAAATCGTGGAAAATGATGCTCAAACACTGTACGAAGTGACTAACGCACTGCCATTTCAATCAGCTTCAAGAACCAATTACAGCAATTCATTATAAATCGCTGATAAGGTCCTAAGTATTTTAGGATGATGATGATGATGATGATGACAAGTTGGTGTCAAAATGGAGTTGTATTATAATGAGAATGTGTTAGGAATTTTAAGCACAATTTTGGCAACTTGTCCTTTAATCAAGTATAAGATTTTTTTTTTAAATCGTACATACACAGACCTGAAACTTTTTTTAAACACCAAGACTATCTACATTCAGGAAAGCCCTTTATCAGTTGTGCGAGTATACTCCAAGGAGTTTCTGCTCAGTATCGAAAGAAAAAACAAAAACTGTCATCACTTTCACTACATTTACACTTGGCTAAACCAGAAAGTCGTAAGCACAGATATGATTATCACTTGGATCATAATGGGTTATGGTAAACAAAGAAATTTTCACCGATTTCTCGCTGCACACTGGGAAACCTCAGCATGCTTTAATCAATTCTGTGGACATCAAGAATGAGTTATGCACAGTAGCACAACTAGTACGTTTATAGTTATGGTGACTTGTTTTCATCTTTGATCTGCTCTCAGAATGTGGAGGAAACTTTAGGTGCAAAATCTCTGCTTTAAAGCAACAGGGATAATATTATGAGGTATGCATGTCCATGCATATTATAAAGACAAGAACGAAGAGCACTTTAGGACCATGCCTTGTGAAAGCTAATTATTGTACATGAAACACTGCCAGATTCTAGCCTTACCTAGTCCATGAGCACTGCCTAATCACTTTATTCATCCTAAGTGAAAGACAAAGGTGCCAAAATTAGTCATTTTGTGCCTGCTTGAGAGTGAGTACAACATGTATTATAAAAGCAGTACGTACAAATTGTACACAGATTCGTGCTCATAATTACACTAGGTAAAGGCCCGGTCCCACTGGCCGACGGACACAAAGCGTATGCAGAAAGGACACAGCGGACGAGCAAAATTTCGGGGATGGCTTCATCCGCTTTCATCCGCTCCAGAAATTGACAAAATTGGCGAAAATTGGCGGTAACAGAACGGACGTGGGTAGTATGTAGCGGGGATGTTAAACGGATGTTCATCGGAAGCCTAGCGGATGAAAGCGGATGGAAGGGGATGACAGCTCCGAAGGGGTTACCGGAGATAATTGCGAAACGGACGCATAGCAGAAAAAGCGGATGCAGAGTGAATGCAGAGCGGATGCAGAGCGGATGCAGAGGGGATGCTTTCGAAATGCTTTATATACGAGATGCATACGCTTACATCCTTTCTATTAACGTGCTATTAACGATGTAAAGACGTTCCACGTACCATATCTTTCCTCCCTCTTTCCGTTTTTAGCTGCAGCGGATGTGAGTTGCGAGGATGCCCAGAGGATGCAGAGAGGATACAGCGGACGTTTAAGGGATGCTGCACGGACATACAACGTTTGTTGCTCGTATGTCGCGGATTTACATCGTACACAGCGGAAAGTTCATCCGTTCTAAAAGTTTTAAGCAGCTTAAAACTTTTTGCGCGGATGAAATCACAGTGGACGGATGCTCGATGGATAGAGCGGATGAAACACGTATGCGATGGGTACGCAGCGGATTCGTAGCGTTTTCCAACGGATGGCAAGATTTTTTGTACGCTTTACATCCTCTTTGCATCCGTAAGTGCAGTGGGACCGGGCCTTAAGCAAAGGGCTGTGCCATAAAGTAACACCTGGCGAGAAAGGTATTTATGGAAAGGTCTTCACGAATATGCAAGTTGTAGCATAATTTTGAGAGGACTAAAGATGTGTAAAGTGATAAACTTTCCATGGCTAACAGATTTTCAAGATAGTTTATAGGGGCTGCACCATTGCCATTGATATAGAATATACAATGTAGCTCATAAAGTAAAGGTGAAAAAAAAAAGAGTTGCATAAAAAAAACAAGTCTGAAGATAGAATTTGTTAGCTTATGTCAGAGTTTTAACAAATGATGTTCAAGTCATCAAAATTTGATATTCCTAACAAAATGAAATAAAATCCAACCAGATGGAATGACGCAAGGCTTTGGAATTACAGGGTATCTAGTGAAGCATGCTGACTCACTCTGTACATTGACAGCATACAAGAAGGGATTTGAAACTCCATAGCAACCACTACGAAGGGATTGTCAGATCAAGTTGGTGGAGGGTTTTCACGCACTTTCATGGGGCGGGGGGGGGGGGGGGAGGGAGGGGATGGGACAGAAGGGGAAGGGGAGTAAAACTTCTCTAAAGAAACAGAAAATATGAACATATGTGATATTTTTAATAATAACTACACAAATATTCATTGTTATTGTAACAAGTGAGGTATCACTGGAAATGATTTATTTTGCTCTATTTGATGCTAAACTTCCGTTAAAAATGTTTGAAAATTGTGCCATTAACCATTTTGTGACCAAGCTCTTCATATGTCCTGTTCATCTTTTCAATATATATTCATATATTTGTATATTCATGGAGTAACATACATTCCTAAGCCGGCTTTAGAACACTGTCAAGCAGTGTATTGAGCAATCATAGATGAGGAGGGAAAGAGATTGGGTTGTTGCTATCTCATGATGCTCCATCAAACCAGAATCAGCAAGACAGCTGATGTTTCATTCTCCGTATAGATTTTTTGGGGGCGATTTCTCCGGGATAGTCTTTATCTCTGCTACTGTATGAGCTCATCGCTGCGTGCCGAAATCAGAAAGTCGCATTTGCACGGAAGAACTGGGTCAACCATGATGCTCAAAAACAAAACAAAAAAAAATCTTGTTTCTCTCATTCTTTCTTTGTATATCTGATATATCTCCCCCTCTACCCATCTCTCCTTCATCTCCCTTACTATCTCCCCCTCTTCCCCTGACACCCCTCAACCTCCCTTTCTCCCTCCCAATCATCCCTATCCATCCCTCCACCTCCCTCCCTCCTACTCTCCCCCTTTCAGACTAGAGAGTTCTCGTATGGATATATGACGTATGGATATAGCACGTTTTTATGTGTCTGAATGCTCTTATATTGAAACGTTGTATCAATATACGTCGTATATTGAAACGATGGTTTGAGCATCATTTCAAATCATTATCCTATCTCCATACGACGTATATTTGTGTCTGAATGCTCTCACATCGAAACGTCGTATATCCATACGTCGCATGAATATACGATAGCTTGGTGTGTCTGAAAGCGCCATCTGTCTCCTCCCTCCCCTCTCCCATCTCTTCTTTTTCTCTCTCTCTCTCTCTTCTTCCCCGAAGAAAGGTACATATTCATTGCAAAAGGGAAATAATTACAACTGAGCATCATACTAATCCATTCCAATTTTCATTTATGTATAATTTGATGGCAAAGATTGTTTGTAAAGACCACAAGGTTTGCTCGAGGCTCCCTGACATATCAACAACTTACATATGCAAACTTGATTCCAAATCATTCAACGATCAATGTCCACGGAAAGAATATCCAAACATACCAATAAGGTTTATTCTACTTCTCTTCGTGAATGTGCAACAAAGATTGTCTTGACAAATAATACTACCGAATACTGCAAAAGTCGAAATTTTTGCTGGGTGGAAATTTTCATGCATTTCACACAACCAGAAGCTGGCACGAAAATAAAAGCACACGACTATCTTTGCATGCCATATGTTGCAGTAATGCATGTCCTGAGTCTGCGTAACTAAAAGCATGCAAAATTCATCTTGCCCTGCCGAGCCTGAAAAATTACTCACACAGAAATATCCACTTTACAGTACATAAAATTTCTTGCTTCTCCTAAGAGAGAAAGCACTGCAGACAACAGAGGTCGCATATCACAGGACAACTTTTCTGCACATCAGCAGACACAATTGCTTTGCTTTTCCAGCCTTTGTTCGCTCTCCTTGATCTATTCACATCCCTTGGTTTCTGAAAATGTGCTCCCTTTCATCTTAAGTCATCTCTATATTTTCTAAGTGCAAGCTGGGTTAGTTCTCTTTAAATTTCATCATCTCCAGCTATAACACGGTTATCCTTACCCCCCAAATGTGAGGAGGTTTTACCGAGGAGCGGAGATAATGTACGAGGGTAGGGGTTAGAGGCCCATTTAAGAATGAAGAGACGGGGGGCCAGAATTCCCAATTTCCTGCCGAGCATTAATGTTCGTTGTGGCCGCATCGATTATCACCACCTCTTCTGAGAGGACGCGCAACGTTTGGATGGGCTGCTGGAGGTTACGTAGGAGAAGAGGGATGAGAAAGTGGGAAGGGGGGTGACGGTGTCTCCTCTGCTCACAGATGGATATTGCATGGGCGGGACCGAGAGCAAAGCGTCCATCTGGGAACATCAAAACGGTCATTGTCTCTTCGCGAGGAAGCCTGGCAAATGACTCCAGAGGACTACACACAAGAGGCCGCCACATAAAAAAAAAAATGTTAAAACCATCTACTTTCCTTAGAACAATGAGGACAAATTTGCTCGTAGCAGCAAAGCCAGCTATCAAAGCGGTGCTATTTTGGGGGACAAACCAGTTTGCTCACAGTCAAAGCTATCTTGTTTTTACTTGCACTTTTTGTGCACCAATGTAGGTTCATTGACATGTACATTTTCTAAATCCTTGAGTTTGTTTTTTTTCCCTTGGACGTAAATGCAGAATCCAGCGGTAAAAATTGACATGACAAACCACTCAACCACTCATGTTCCACCTGGCATCATTTAAAATGACATGCAATGACATTAGACAATTGTGACCCGCTACAACAAAATGATCCTAAAGTCGGGAGAGGTCGATTATTTGAAAATTGCATGATATAATCCCCCAATCTTTCTGTTTTAAATTGGTATATAACACATTTTATAAGAATAATCGGCTGCGGAGATATCAATATTTAAAAGAGAGCATGTCGAGACGTCTGGAAAATCACTGTTACGAGAAAATCGCCCTAAAAGTCTTCCTTTCGACGCAATCGCGATCAAGGGACACGCAAGTCAGTGTTCACCTCTGGACAATAGAAGGTAAGCCCTAGCAACCCCCAAAGAGTTAATTCAAGCACATCAGCGTCGGCGGTCTCCTCACCAACCAATCAGTGACCAGGATGTGAGAAGCGGTTGAGCATAGCGCACCCCGCCCGCACGCACCAGTCGACTGGGCAGTGTGCGAGCTTCACGCTTCGGTTAGCAGCAAGCAGCAAGCTGACCAATGAGATCACCCTGGTCGTTGTTAGGGGCGGAACATATCTGTGGCGCCCAATCCAAATTTCGAACCAGTCTCTGCTTCGTTAAAACGCCAAAAAACATGGCTCAGACAAACGCTATTTTTTATCTTTCCTTTGATCATTTTGCTTCAAAATTTCGACAGATGATAGAAAACATGTTAGACTTCAATAATATATTAAAATCAGAAAATCGTAAGTTTTGACCAATTTTAATGCTCTGACTTCAAACTCGATTTTCACGGCTTCAACCGTGCGCGACTTTAGGACCTTTTTGTTGTAGCGGGTCACAATTATACTCCCCCCCCCCCCCTTCTCCCCTTCCATACAAAGAATCTCTTCTCTATGAGTAGCATGGTATCTCTAGACCCTGCTTTGGTACATAGTATGTCTAGAACAGAACAAAAGGATAGATTCTTGACATATTGATATCTTGAAAGAAGAAAAAGAAGAAATGGATTGGAAAAGGAGATTTTACGCAAACTTTCCTACCTAGCTTTATGAAGTACATAGCAGTCTGTTGTTATATCATTGTTATTATTTTGCTATTTCAATGAATAATATATATTGTTTTCAAAACATGAATAAATCTTTTAAAAATGGCTGAAATGGTAGTGGTATTGCTATCAATCCCATCTGTAGATACGCACATATGATTAGTGGATATACAATCTAGCACTATGCCAATACCAAGCCAGCACAGGCAATATTAAATACTACATCAAAGGATAATGCCTTTCTGGTCACATGACCTGATACATTAATCACTAGATGGTATGACTACTTTTCTATGAAATTACACACACACAAAACAATCAAGCAATGTGTGCTACTACTTTTTTATGGGTGCAATAATCATATTCTGGTCATCAGATCTCTTTAAAATATTATTTATACTTTTGGAACTCACCATAACTGTGATAGAGTCAATGTGAACTATAAAAACATCAACTTGAGACTAACTCTGGATGGATGGATGGATGGAATAATAATCAACCCAAAAATCTTTCCTTGTATTACTCCTTAACGATATATTAAAAAAAGACCACACCTCCTCCTTGTAAAGCTATGTAAATGCACTAATGATTACAATGCAGTGTTCTAGGCATCCTATACTGAAGTCTTGCTGGAGACTGTTTGTTTCATTTCTGTTGCATTATTTTCACTTCACTGTACATTTATTGATCATGCAGTCCAAGTCAGTGAGAAATTTGCCCCCCATTACCACCTGCACATCACAAAGAGAGCTTCACATGAGCAAAAAAATCCAGCGAGTGCAATCGAGCAGCACCAATCCATGCCATCATCGCTACCTTATTTCTCTCGGCCAACATCCGACTGATCTGGCTCACATCCAACCGAAAATCACATCTGATAGATCTGGGCTTACAAGGCCAATTTAACCATAATGAAGCAGGGCAGCAGAAGTAAGCGGGACACGAACCAACCACCGGTGGAGGTGGAAAAAAATACACAAATTCCAAGAAGGGTGCAAGAAAAAGAAGCCGGCTCGACATCTCCTCTTCAAATGACAAAAGAAGGGACATAGAGAGAAAGAGACAGTAAAAGCTCTCCAGAAGAGGTGATGCAGTTAAAGGGGTGGTAAAGTTTTGGTTGGGATGGGGTTCAGGTTTCCAACATTTTTTGATTATTTTTTTTTTTTTTTTAGATTAATGACAAGTAACTTATGAAATATGAAAGGAGATATAATTCTGAGAGGAATTTAAAGTTTATTTGATGAAAATTGGTTTTTTAATGGCTGATATCCAAAAAAGCAATCCTAATAAAATGTGGGACCTACTTTGTATTGGGATTGCTTTGTTTTATTTTGTTTTTTGATGTCTCATCCATTTCCAAAACTGATTTTCATCAAATAAACTTTAAATTCCTCTTAGAATTGTATGCTTGTTAACATTTCATAAAGTGGTGTCTATGTAAGTATCTCGCAAAAAAACGAAGTTAAAAGCTGAATTCTCACCTCAGCTAATACTATAACATCCCTTTAAAGGAGACTAACAGCAAGGAGTAGGATTGGGAAGATGGGAGGGGTGGGGTGGGGTGGGGGGAAGAGGTGGAGGATGGGAGTAGGAAGGGGACTTTTGTCACTGATCTTTGTACACACAGCTGTTACTGTGACAACACCTTTGTCTGGGGATGAGGATATTACTATATGGGGGAGGAGAGTTAGAGGCTGTCATTTTAACGAGATCATGACACATAAAATGCAAAATGCTACAATGACCTTTAAGGACCTTTCAACTCAGTTTTGAAATCATTAAGACAGAAAGGAAGACAAAAGAAATGCCCACTGGCAGTGTAATTCAATAAATTGACTGCAATGAGAAATGTTGACTACTCAAATTGAGGATGGAGCATTACAGAATGTGAATTAGTCATAGCTGCCAAGTCTCGTGGAATATTTTCTTTTCGTATGACATGTCTGAAAGGGGGGAGGATCATCAATGCAATCTGTGTTATATGTTTTTTTATAATCTTGCTGGTTTTCTTACAGTAAATCAAGCATTTAAAACAATGTGATGTGACAGACAGAATCAAGAAGGGCAGGTCGGTATCGTGATTTTAGTAACAGACAAAAAAAAAAGCATTGAGCAAATCATTTAGAGTCAGTAGATTACCCTCCTTTGAACTCCATCCACAATCTGATGTTACATTCTGGAGACTCTGGAAGCTTTGCTTTCCCCCTCCCCACCCTTCTTTTTGATCCACATTAGATTTGCTACGACTATAAGAATCATTTACTATCATGAGTATCATCATGAAAGTAGTGGCTCCAGATATTCACATTAACAAGCTGATGTACGACACAGAATTCAACACTTGAGTCGCTGGGATCTTCCACTAGTTCTAGCATCACGGAGTACGAGCGGTTCATAAATTCAGCCTTGTAGTAGGTTCAGCCAAACATATCTGAAAAATAAAGGAAGGGATGTGGTTCAATGAAACCTGAATTCATTTCAATCGACATTGGAAATCTACTACGTCATCCCCAGCAGTCGTTGCCAATGCAATTTTGAGCTGAGCAGATGATCTACTTCTTACTGTAGTCGGTGCAAAAGGCACGACGAATTGGATGCAATACGGAAATACATGGCAAAGCAAGTCAAAGGAAAATGAAGAAGTCTGGACTCAATGAGTTGTCTTGGGTTTTTTTTTTCCCTGGATGAAATTTGAACAGAAATAGAAAAGAAATATCTGCAAGCCAGCAACGCAAAGAATGGAGCGACATTTACATCAATTTGTAGCCTCCTCTGCAGGCATTACATCTCAAGATTCCCCTCCCCTTCCCCCTTCCCCCATCCCCCTCCCCCATTACTTCAATTGAGACAGAAACCAGCACAGCTATACAATGACAAGTTTATTCAGTTGGACTGCTTTGATTGGACTCAGTCAGTCCACACACAACTATCATAGTTGGTTGGAGCAAATGCATTCATACATACAGCTGTGTGGGATGCGGAGTAGGTCTGAGAAAGGAAAAAAAGTGATGACTGGTAAATAAGCATACACAGCAGAATCAAGTTTTTAAAAAAATGTGAATAAAGAAATTAACATACATGCAAATGATAAAAATACTAGAAATAACAGTTGTAATAGTAGTAGTAATGATAGTAATAGTAGTCGTATGTAGTAGTAGTAGTAGTAGTAGTAGTAGTAGTAATAGTAATAGTAATAGTAGTCGTATGTAGTAGTAGTAGTAGTAATAGCAGTAGTAATAATACCTTTTCAGTGATTTCGAATTAAAATCATAGCATTGTCTTCACATTCCATACGCATATCACCTTTGACCTTCTTTTTGAGGAATGAGATGTATGTATAACACCTTGCACAATATGAAATAAATTTGAAAATAAAGAGAACATTTATTTGCAGAGGTTAACATAAGCTAAGCACTGCATGGTTTAAAGCATCGTTCAAGGGTAGAAAACCCCATTCTCATGAAAATGTCCACCATCATTTCCTTGTTGATATCTATCATCGATGTAACAGAAATGTGTCCGAAGATTTGGATTTAGCGCCGCAACTAGACTCCGCCCCTAGCAACGAAGGAGTGATCTTATTGGTCAGTGCATGGCATCCTGATTACTGATTGGTCATTCGTAGACTGCTGGCGCTAAGCTTGAATGAACATCGCGGAGGTCGCTAGGAGCATACCTTCTGTTGTCAAGCGGTGAAAACTGTCTCGCCTCCCCTTGATCATGTTATACCCCGTTCCCACTGCCGATCAGATCAACTCGATCAAGCGAGATCAATCCCGATCACCTATTTTTACCAGACCAATCCCGACCAAATGCTTGATCGTCCTTCAACACGATACCTTCCCGACCGCTATTCGATCTTTTATGATCCACATCCGACCATTCTCGACATCTCCAGAATCTCTCCTCGACAATCACACAGATCTCTACTCGAACATCCCGATCTACACACAATCACTACACGATCGCTACACGGTTAATACTCGATTTCTACTAGACTTCTTAGACCAGCTCGACATGACTCGATCTGTGTAAGATCTTGCATCGAACGGATCGGCAGGTTCGTACAGTGATCGAGTGAAAGAAGAATTGGTTACAGTATTCGTTTAGTTATATGAGACAACTCAGTATTTATGCTTGAATACGGCGTGGCCCAAAAGAGTGCTATAAAACTGACTATTAATTGCAAAAGCATGAATGAACGAAAGATTATCTTTAGTATAAACTAGATTTTACCGGCCAATTTCGCACTTTTGTCAGTCCATTTGATAAAAGGTTGTTGTTCATTCAATTTAGTGAAAATCCTCATCACTGCACATTCTGTCATTCAAAATTGCAAGTTGTTCGTTCAATTTAGCATTCGATCAATGAGATTTGCACATAACGTGTGCCTTTCAAATTTGTAAAACGGGCATTCAAATTGGCACATGCTCTTCAGTCATTCAAATTCGCCAGCACTGGCGAAAGGGGTATTTCAGTCATTCAATTTCGCGTATGGGCAGTCAAATTCCTATATATATAACATGTTCATTGAAATTAACGTCATGTTGTTTCTTTTTTGAAAAGGTGATAACATTTAAACACGTATTTCTATGTGACTTATTGTTTCATCCACGCACTGTTAAGCAGTAAAAGTATCGTATTTTTGACCATATCATATAACTCGAGTTTGCTGTTCTGTAACGCCCCTTTTCTTTCACACATGACATTTTAGGCCTACGTTCCAATACTCTAGTTTAACTTCATCTTCTTACAGTCATGACGGCACAAGTTAGATACAGACGTATTTCTCAAGGGGACAGAAAAAGAATTACAGGAATAATGATGATCATAACCTTGACTTCCTACAACTGGCCGACACACGGAATAAAGCGCTCAACGGCGAGATATGTTGTGGCCATGCACATGTTGCACTATCTACGGACTTGAAGAGACACTAAGCACATTAAAGAAGAAAAAAAATGTTGCCAAAATCTCTGAAATGAGTACGAAAATATGAAATGTAATGACGCTTGGAAAACAATAACTACATGTATGTTAAGAAAATAAAGAAAGAAGCAAACCATAAGCATGCGTGCTAAATTGACTGCAAAAGATGTTAAATTGATTGCCAAAAAATGAATTGGAATGAACGAGAGCAGCATGTCCGTGATCACGTGACTATATCATTCTAAACTGAATGAGCGAATAACCAAATGGTGCTTGTTTCACGAATTTCAATTGAAAAAGTGTTAATTAGAATGAGGCTAAAGGTAATTTAAATGCTCCAAAATTAATTTGAATGAAGAGATCGTAAAATTGAACTACCGAACATGTCATCTATGATATATTGTGCTAAATTGAATGCAGCAATTAGGAATTGGACTGACAAAAGTGCGAAATTGGCCAAGAAAACTTATAGTTGATAGAAGAACACTTCCTATTTTGAAACCACAATCATCAATTCTCGTGCAGGCGTTTCGATTCTATTCATTTTTCCTGAAAAAAAAAAGATGACAAAGACTGATCACTACTGTTTGTGAGCCCAAAAAGGTACAAAAAATGCATTCAGTTGTATTCATTAATTTTATCCGTTTTCAGTAGCTATTTTTGACGCATTCGTTATCAGTTTTTACGGCTTCACTATCGCTCAGTCAAGTAGGATATCAGTGCCCAAAGTTACAGATTTTGTAAATCACAAATTTTCATGGAGATCAAAGCGCCTGCACAAAGATTGATTATCATGGTGTCAAATAAAATTTGAGGTGTTCTTTCTATTGAATAATGTAAAGATTTCATTCAGTCGCTCATATCTTTTTAAATAAGAGACAGTTTTGTAGCACTCTGTCTGCCGGGACACCATGTATAATATGATAGGTTCCTTCATATGCATTCGATATTTGCAGTGGATGTGAAGAATAGCAAATTTAAGTTTGATGTCTCATAAACAAACAAACAAAAAAAAAAAACCGTTGCACCGCCACGATTCGTAAGTGCATTACATAAAGTGGGCTGAAATTAATTTGGTTTAAAATGAAACATAGGCCTATATGCCCATAAATGCACCATTATATAGAGATGAAAAAAAAAATTGACTATTCTACAACCCTAATGAGTCGTGTTATCTTTGTCATTATTGTTCTCATTACTAAAGAATGAAAAAGTGAATGAAAATATGTATGTAGTCATTGATAAAGTATAGGCCCAAGAGTGTGTAAAAGAAAATATATGTATCATTAATTTCTAAATTCATGAAGTGTGCTGATATGTGGAACAGAGTACATTATTATGAAAATAAAACAATATAACATTTTACACTAGCAAGATGAAAATCTTGGTTGTTTATGTTTTTGTCAACTCAGCCAATCGATATCAAGGTGGACTTCAAGCAACGTACACACAACTCTCAATAAAAAAAAAGAACCTTATTAAGCGAAGCAAAAGTGTAACATCTACGTAAATAAAAGTAAAGTAAGTCACTGAGCATTTATGAATCTATGTTACAACTACTGTTTTAACACGTCAGCGTAAGAAATAGATTTTATATCAACGTAACCAACTTCAACTTTGAAACAGACAAGCTAGCAAAAGAATTCAAGAAACATTTCTCAGTTTATAAGTAAAGTAGATAATCTAGAAAATTTCCTTTCACGTTACAGTCATATTGCCAGAATACCGATTTTTTCTAAGTTTCAGTTGTGTTTCCTTTCTTTCTTCTGGTAATTTGTCTGGAGAGTCTAATTCTGCCATGTCTGCTGTCTAGCGTCTAGGGTTTGTTGTCTTTTCTCTCTTTGTGGCCATTTTCTTTTCTTCAGTGGGCCAGGAGTGGCTGAAGATACTGACGACATTTAACTTTTTAACGCGACCAAGGACTGCATATATTTTTTCTTAATACCTGAACAATAAATGAGTGCTAAGAAAGTACGTCTGCACCTGCTGCAACCACTGTCAAAAAGTACTCGGTATTTGATCGAGTGCCGGTCGAAGCATGATCGAGTTTAGTCGAGTATCAATCGATAGCAGT
Source organism: Diadema setosum (assembly GCF_964275005.1). Lineage (NCBI taxonomy): Eukaryota > Metazoa > Echinodermata > Echinoidea > Diadematoida > Diadematidae > Diadema > Diadema setosum. The sequence continues at coordinate 10,561,917 of NC_092705.1, read as the reverse complement.
CCTGTATCGGTCGTGTAGCGGTCGAGTTATTCATGAAACTGATGAATCCTGCATCGAGATGATCTGAAATCAATCGTGTAGCATTCGAGTATAACTCGAGATGATCGGGAACTGAGCTCGGGGAAAAATCTGTCCCGACCACACTAGATTTCTATACGACCGATTCCCGATCAGCTCGATCTCTTCTCGATCACTACCCGAGCTGTTGGTGTCCGGGCTTCCTACTCGAATATTTTGGACATGTCCAAAATTATCGTGAAGGAAGCAGGAGCGATGCCGATCAAGGTAGATCGACCCCGAATACCAATGCCGAGCGAGCCCGACCAGGCTCAAAAAGCTTGATCGGGATTGATCGAGTTGATCTGATTGGCAGTAGGAACGCACCATTAGCGTCGGAGGAAAAACTTTCAAGGTGTTTTTCCCGAAACTCTGATTTCCTCAACCACTTGACATGCGCTAATAAAATCATTGATATCTCCGCAACCGAGTACTTTTAGGAGTTGTGTTATATATGAAATGAAAATAGAAGAGTAAGGAAATAATGTCATGTCATTTCCAGAAAATTGTCTTCCCCCGACTTTCGGATCCTTTTGTTGTAGCGGGTCACATATGGTTTCACACACATAATAATCTGAGAGCTTAGTCTGCGGGTTACCTCAACCATTGAACATTTCACGAAAGTTTCATGAGATGTGGCCACACAAGGTCATCCTTTATCGAAGATAGGATAATTGCAGATGGATTTCTGCCACATGTGATCAATGAAACATATCAATAACAGCAGAGAAATGTACCATGATAAAACAATGTCCAATATCATTTATCCTGCTGATGAAATTAAATGGACTCTTCTTTTCTTGGCAGCAAAGTCTAAAAAACACTAACAAAACATTTTCACACATAGGCCTATGGATACAAACAGCATTATACATTACAAATAAATTTCCCTTTGAATGCAAACTTTCAAAATGTGATGTATACATAACATTTCAATCTTTTTAGCTTTTTTCTTTGAGGTGGATCTTAATGAAGTCCGAATATCTCCCTGAAAGTAGAGTCAAAATGCCTATTACATCCAGAAAGTTTTCACGCTCCACAAGTAATATCTAAGTAAGCACTATAGTGTCATGATCATGATCACTGCATCACTCATCCATGGGCCACATTTGCCACAAAAGATTCACGAATATAAAGTTTCCATGCTGCAGATTTCAATGTGACCTCAAATTTTGAAACACTTTCGAATCTTTGAATCAGCACATACAAAGGCAGGGAGAAGATAGGAGTCAGAGTGCTTGTGACCCGCCATGACAAAGGATCTGAAAGTCACTGACAGCTGAGCCAAGAAATTGAGTTTGAAGTAAGATCATCAAAATCGGTCAAAACCATCAAATTTCTGTTTTTGGTATAATTTTGTAGTCTAATGTTTCATCTAACATCTGCCAAAATTTTGAAACTAAATGACCACAGGAAGGGCAAGAAAATAGCGTTTTTCCGGACCATGATTTTCTAACTTTCAACGGACCAGAAACGTGTCTGAAGATTTGAATTTAGTGCCACAGATAGGCTCAACCCGTAGCAACAAGGGAGCAATCTTATTGGTCAGTGCGTGGCATCCTGGTTACTGATTGGTTGGGCGTAGACGGTTGGTGCTAAGCTTGAATGAACATTGCGGAGGTTGCTAGGAAGTTACATCTGTACCTTCTATTATCAAGAGGTAAAAACTGTCTTGCCTCCACTTGATCACGATTGCGTAGGAAGGGAAACTTTGAAGGCAGTTTTCTCGAAACGCTGATTTCTTTAACCACTCAGCATAAGCTAATGAAATCATCAATATTTCCGCAACCGAGTACTTTTATGACTTGTGTTATATATGAAATTTGCGCAGAAGAGTAAGGGAATAACGTCAATTTCAGAAAATTGGCCTCCCTCGACTTTCGGATCCTTTTGTTGTAGCAGGTCACAATGCTCCAGACACTGTTCTCACAGCCTATCAAATTTGATCTACTGCACTTCTCTGCTGTGGGGAATCCGCTCCGGATGAATCCACCAATGTGTACCCGATGACATACTACCTATGCGTTTGCCCTTCTTCCCTTCATACATCACTTGAGTGACGTTGACAAAACGCATCTTAAATCTCGTCAACATACCTAAATTCATCACTCCCTCTCATCACGACCCCCTCAACCAGCCACCCATGTGACGATGACGTCCACTTCTCGCGAAGCCGGCTGCAATGTTTAGCTCGCTAATGAATAGATAGATGCTTTACGAGGTGTAAGGGCACTGGCAATAAAATCAGGTGCAAAGGGATGCAGGTGCACCAAAATACGAGGGCATTAATTCAATCTAAATATTTACGGCATCTCCTCTAGAAAAAAAGAAAAAAAAGCCTTGTTCGGCTCGGAAATGCAGCAGAGGTGTTTGGCTCACTTCAGCAAAAAAGAAATGCACATAAAACATTAGTCCCCATGACACCCAAAACAATGGCAAGTGCTTATCTGCTTCTCAAACATTATTTACAAGAAACATGATGTAAATACCTGTACCATTTTTAGTTAACCCATTAGTGACAGAAACACCCAAAAATGCCCATCTTATTACTCCCTAAACCACCAGAAACTGCTCAAAACCACAGGTCCATTTTTAAAATAGTTTTATGCTTTATTAATTTTTGTTTTCATAAGAATACATAATTATGTAATTTGAAAGAGGCTAAAGGTCAATTAAAGTATGTCAGAATTATTTCTGTGACACACCATTCACTTGGTAAAGTCTTAATAGGCTTTCCTATAAACGTATAACTTACAATTATCAAAAATTAACATGCAGTGAGCAATTTTTCATCATTTAGAAAATTGTCGAAATGAGAGCAATATTTCTGCACCGTCCGGGGAACCATAGGCCATTATGTACAGAATCTTCAGGTGCTAAAGGATTAATGATCTGAATTACAATTACTGAAAATTATCTTATAGTCAATGTTAGCTTTCTTTCAATGGATCTAGTCCACATAAATCACACTGCAACTTGAATCATCACATATTTTTCTTCCAGAAGACGAGTCTCCCAATACCTCGACACAGAAAATCACACATTAACTTTGAGAGGATCGTGAGGGGAAAAAAGGAGTGGGGAAATTTACAGGAGTATTTATATGATATAGATAGACATCCTCAGAAATAATCCACATTTTCAAAACATAGTAAAAATTGATATTACCTATATCTCATGCTCCTCAGCTGCATGTTACAGGAAAATGATATCGAATGGAAAATAAACAGCCTTTCAAAAGGGCTGCCCTCCTTATTTGTCACATGGCCATCTCAAATGAGATACTGATGTATCCTATTACCTGAATCCTGGTACTGTAATTACAACAACAAAAAAGGAAGGATAAAATAATAATTTGCATGACAGCATGCACATCATGTCCTCAATGCTGTCCAGACAAACTGAGCTGATGTATTGAGTGAATGGTCTTGCAGCACGTGTGCAGAATTTAGTGATGTGTCTTTGGTGTGCAATTTAATTTATGCTACAATGTGTCTACTTCTCATCCACCCCCATCCTGACGCATCACAAAGGAAAGATCGCCATCTTTGAGGCATTCAGCTTTCCCATTTACAGCTTCATTGATTCACTTAAAAAGATTCAAATGTCTCCATTCTACAGTTTCAATTTCAGTTTCACTCAGGTGATGTTATTAAACTATTCTGTAAAACCAGAAACATTAGTGGCATAAAACTTTTGGCAATTGGAGCTCATAGTCTTTTATGCTACATGAAACTTTTGTGAATTGCCACTGGCATTCAATGCACTCTGTCCAAAAAAAAAAAAAAACTTTTGCGTGCACTTTTACTTTCACAAATCTTGGATCTTTGCTATAAAATTTGTGATAGTTTCATGCATGCAAATATTTCTGGTTTTACAGTAATCAGGTAACTCATCCCTGAGTGGTCTATCAGGATCGCCTGATACCAACAAAACATGTGGGTGGCTAAAGTAGGTCGATCAGTTCTTTTGAAAGCTGGTGACACTCGAAATTATAGTGATTTTAAATTTTTAGTTCATATGAAGATGACAATGTGAGCACACAGTCACACACTTTTGATACTTTATTTATAGCAAGTCTTCTAACATGACAGCTACATGAAAAGGTTCTGTTTTCTTCCAGTATTGCAGACGTTATCAAGTTGCCTGAGCTAAGAATATCCCATTTCTGAAGAAAATGGTGTAACTATGTTCAAAGGTTAAACATTTTTTTTTCTTTTAGTGAAAACTGACACATGTCCAAGAAATGTTCACAAAGACTTAATTTAAAAAACTCATTCATTCAGTCATCTTTGGACGTGAAGGCTTAATGCCATTATATGTTGTTGGGGATTTTTTTCTTCAGATTTATTGTCCAAAACCCTATGGATTTGGAAATGAAACAAACAAACATACACACAAGCAGAGCTTTAAACACACACATCAAAACAAAATATAGATTGAGCTCCACACTCTTTGCCTTGTTTTATTCACTGGATTCACATCTATTGTAGATAGCATCCCCTACTCATCACACCTGAAGTACCGAAAGGTCATGAGGAAATATTAGAGCTGCAGTATCATTACACATTCATTGACTTACATCTAGCCAAAGTTATCCTAATATACGTCCATTCTGTTCCGCATTTCTCCCCACCCCCCCCCCCCCATCACACCCAACAAAGACGGATTTCTTGTAAGTGATTGTACATCAGCATTCCCAGCAGGGCGGCACTTAACCCTATTACCACTGGAGGGGTGGTGTGTTATCATCCTTTTAGAATCCATTTACCGAGGTTGGAAAAAAACAAAGGAGATGTTTATTCATCCTCCTCGCACCGTCCAATAAATGCAAGTGAGAAGAGTTTCTAGGATGGCTGTAGAGAGTGGGGGAGGGAGGGAGGGAGTGGGGACAGGTAGGAGTGGGAGAGGAAAGCAGGGTGGGAGTAGAAACAGGAGGGGACAGGGGAACAGGAGGGGAGGGGAAGGATTAGGGGAAGGGGAGGCAAAGGGGAGGGGAAGGAGTAGAAGGGGAGGGGAGGGGAAGGAATAGGAAAGGGGAGGGAAAGAGGAAAGGGAAGGGGAAGGGGAGGAGAAGGGGAGGAGAAGGGGAGGGGAAGGGGAGGGGAAGGGGAGGGAAAGGGGAGGGGAAGGGGAGGGAAAGGGGAGGGAAAGGGGAGGGGAAGGGGAGGAAAAGGGGAGGGGAAGGGGAGGGGAAGGGGAGGGAAAGGGGAGGGGAAGGGGAGGGGAAGGGGAGGGGGAGGGGAGGGGAATGGGAGGGGAAGGGAGGGGAGGGGGAGGAAAAGGAAGAAGGGGAGGGAGAAGAAAAGGGAGAAGGGGAGGGGAAGGGAAGGGGAAAGGAGAAGGGAGGGGAGGGGAAGGGGAGGGGAGGGAAAGGGAAGGGGAAGGGGAGGGGAAGGGGAGGGGAAGGGGAGGGGAAGGGGGAGGGGAAGGGGAGGGGAAGGGGAGGAGAAGGGGAGGGAAAGGGGAGGGGAAGGGGAGGGGGAGGGGAGGAGAAGGGGAGGGGAAGGGGAGGGGAAGGGGAGGGGAATGGGAGCAGATGGGCAGGAGTCAGGGAATAGGAGGGTGGAAACTGCCCTTCCAGCCTTCACCTGTAAACAGGGTATCAACTTCCTTATTAACAATGTACAGTTTAATAGCTGTAGTATCTTTCTTTTTTTTTAACCCGTTGAGGACGAGACCCAAGTATACTCGGGCAGGTGTCAATGGGAAATGTGTGTTGTAGCAAAATCAGTCCATCCTCAACGGGTTAAGGAATATCACTTCTTAGGAAACTAAATCTGTTTGAGTATGTGTGTGTCACGGATGTTGTTGACAAGAGGTATTTTGCTCAGGCAGCAAATTTAAATCAAGCACGATGGAAGTGATGTTGCAGGATGTTTTGTTGGGCATGCACGGTAACCTTCTTGCCTCTTACTCAATGAAAGTATCACTTCAACACAGATTCTACAGCTCCCTTCATGGACAGCAGATAGCACAAACAAACAACAAATTAACTGAGTACTCTGAAATACACAACCCAATTTTATAATGTGCTTGTTTTTCAGTAAACAAGATTTCAGTGGCACATCGACAAGGTAATGGGTTACAGTTTCGTTCATCCAAGACGTTAGCATCAATGGCTGCGCATCATCCTCTCTCTCTCTGTTTTTTAGCCCCGCAGTCAGTATTTGTTTGTCGTGACGCCCTGTCGAGTGCACCGCAATCGGCGGATAAAAGCACGGGCTGATGTGCCCACTTGGGAATAAATACGCGTAAGAGTTGTGGTTTCCAGGTATGGTGTGGAATCAACATTTTCGGAGCACCAAACAGTTTACTCTCTACAGGTAACACACAAACTTAAAACCTAAAATAACAACAACCCCAAAGGACTAGCATGGCCATCAACTCTGTAATTAATTGTTGTCAACCTACTTGTATCACTCGAACTGCAATAATATTGAAACGGGAAATAAATTAGAAAAAAAATGTTTATAATAACAGCATGATCTTGTTGCTTTACAGCAGATTCCTGCTATGGTTGCAGTGTTTACTTTATCAGTGACATTTATCTAAAAACATGAATTGTACCATCTTCTCTAAGTTATCTCCTCTGATAATATGCTAATTTGTTTCTGGATGCATTTTCAGAGCATCTCATTGTGAATTCCTTGAGATCAAGTGATGATGTCATCCCCTCACAATTTGCCATAAAGTTTGACACAAAACCTTGAAATTTCAAGTCTTTAGTTCAAACACATTATGCTTCAGTCTCAAATTCTAATATTCAACTTAATTCAATTCAGTTCAATTCAATTCAATTATACTTTATTTCCATTAATAAGAGAATATGTACAATACAAGATGATAATTTATCAATCCAACTGTTAAACAATTCTAAAAGGACAAATGATAAAGTATAATACGAAATATAAAAACTTGAATTATTATAATTTTTTGCACACAATCAATGAAATGTTGTCAGGGGAAGACATCATGAGCTTGCTCACATGCATATTTACAACTCTTCAAGAATATTTTGCAAAGAAAGTAAACTTCACAATTCATAGCTTCCCTAATCAATATCTGATTTTGATCAAACTTTGACTGTTGTGCCTGTAAACATTACTCTTCCTTTTCACAATTCAAGACCTCCATAATCATTACCAATTTTGATCAAACTTTTGCCAATATGCATGTAAAATTTATTCTTTCAACTGGTCTGGAAATCTATAAGTCCCAGTCAAGATAACATCAATGGAAGCTCCATGTGACACACCTAGTCTAACATGTAAAGCTTGTCCTTCCCTGAAAGCAATGGAGCTGCACTTTCCTACAACCCCCAACATACTATAAGAGAGAGAAAAAAATGCAATCGATAAGAGAGGCACATATCTCCCTGCCTTGTGCACACAGAATGTGTGCTCTCGTCAGCCCACGGCTGAGTGTAGCATCATTTCACATTTTTTAGAAGAGCTATGTGAATTGGGCCCTAGCTGGGTTAAGGACTAAGAAGAGGGAAAGGGGTGGGGGGGGGGGAGAGTTGGTACGGACGACATACGCCTCCCAGGTGGCATGGGAGAAGCATGACGGTGGGCAGCATGCAAATGTTGACTCTTGATCGTGACCTCTTTCAGTTTCGTACTACGCTGCACAGCGGGTAAATTATTAAACTTTACTGCACCCGCATGATGCTCCATTGTAGAAATGGAAGAGCATTTTCAGAGAAAACAGACAACTATGATGAGCTGATAACAACTGCCATATGGCACTCAAATGCAGGAAAAATGTAGCCTTTTACCGTATTTCCCTAAAACTATTCTTAATGGGAAAATGAATGTCGAATGTGTGACAATGTGTGACACAAATTAGAATGTTGAAATGGAATTTCATAGTTTACATGTATATTTCTGCCATCGCTTTGATGTTTAGTATAGATGCATCCGTTAAGCATGAGGGAATAACAGAAATCTGTTATCATGTGCTCTACAGGGCAAACTTGATGTATTCAGGTATAAAATGAATGTCAACTGTACGGAGAACAATGCTTTTTGATACATAGTTACTAATACCCTGCTTCAGTAAATGCATAGTCAAATCTGCAGTAGCCAGATCTACCAATTAACAAATGTATACCACGGTTACAAAATACATTGATTTCTATCTAAATCCTTTTTCAATGTATTTCACTTTTAAGTGTTCTTTAATTTCAAACCATATAAACTCCATATTAACAAACTTATAATTTATGGATAAGGCAAAATACTAATTTGATTTCATCATTCACTATTTTTTTATTTCATTTTTATTCTCAATTTTATATTGGGGATTTTCCCTGATGACAGAACAGATTTTCCCCATTGTAAACAGTGCCTGGTGATAAAGGATGTACGTTTCCAACCGACTGAGCCAACTCACCGCCCTCTGATAAACTGTGTTCCTTAATACTCGAATCTTTAACACATATGGGAAGCTAAATATATGTCATCATACCCATGCACAATATGAACTGTCCAGCTGTTTCAGTATCTGGCATTTTATATGAATAATCATACACCTCTGTAACCTCAACACCAACCTCATATACTGAAATGCATCTCCTCATGCCGAGATGATACTCCAGCTAAATACAGACATTTTGGCTGCAACCTCCCTACTCTCGCCACAATTTTTCACCGATGCTTAAGTTTCAGATACTCTATCCGCCCTCCTGGACAGGATTTTGGCGGATCCTCCTACTAATACCTCCTGCAAAACCCTTTTTTTCTCTTCCTTTCCCATGAAAACCACTATTTTCACCCTGAGAAGGAAGACGGGCCCCTCTGAGCGATGCAAGCGGGCGGAACATGAGACTACAGTTGTCTCATACCACGGGCACTTATTGTTTGTTTCTTTGTTTTGCTTGTCTTTTGTTGCTTTGTTGTTTTGGTTTTGTTTGCAGAAGAGTGACTCGAGCAACAAAGCAACATTGAAATATCTCTATCGCGTTCCTCATCAGTCGATTCAAACTTTATTCCATGGAAACCCTAGGAATTTGATTTTGACAAAGCATGGGCTAAGATACCATCCTCACCAAAAGCCAACAGATTTTCAGAGAACCATATGGCCACAAACTTTTACACTTTTTGGAACATCTATTTCTCTTTTTATTTCAGTGCTCAATCTGTCAAAAACCTATAAGGATTCTGCTACTGTCGCCAAAACAAAGACTAAAAAACCAGTAAACCTGCGAATATCACTCTGTGAGACACAAAAGAATGCATTTCTTCAGCAGTGCTCTCATAAACAGTGCCTCATGACACGGAAATGCAAGCACTTCCGATGATTCAGTGTCTAAATGTGCATTCATGAATCACCCTGAGCCACTGAATCTCCCATCAAAACACACGGTTAGAGACATTCCACCATCCCATCATGCTCCACTCTACTCCTGAAACTTTAGACAGGTGTATCGTGGCCGAATCCTCAATCCCAGCTCTCTTGCTCTGTGTTTGCACACTAATGTCTTCTCTTGTGTAACGGATCTCCCCAACCTCTTCGCCGAGAATCACCTCTCCCCGCACCCTCCCTTCCCTGCTTTTCATACGAAACCACTATTTTGACTCCTTTCTCCTCAACAAAGGCCTCATCCCATGATCTCATGCCGACGAGGTTGGAATCTGCTCTGAAGCAACATCCGATCCGTCTCTCCGCCATGCTCTATCATCGCGAGTGTGTCATCTTCCCACAGAAAAAAATATCGTTCGCCGAAACGAGCAGTGAAACGGCACCATAATTGAGAAAGCAAGGATGTTTGATGGCTGATTGTGATTGGCAATATGATTGATCTATGTTACGACAAATTCTAGAAGAGAATCACGAGATGAGGACTCGCTATGTCAATGAAACTGCGCACAAAACCTTTCTTGTGCAGGTGCAGTTATGAAACCAGAAACAAGCTCCCAACTTGCCAATATACTTTGCCGAAGGTTTATTTACGATGTTTGCCTGGATATATGTGAACAATCTTGCTATTCTTCATCAAGCATCCCCTGTCAATAAAATTCTTGCAATTTCATAGTGGATTGTATGGATCTCATTTTTTATGTTTCATCAAAATTTGATAATGGAGGTGATAAGTGGTGGCTTAGCACCTGTAGAATAAAAACCAGCAGACTTTAAAAGGTATGCAGGTGGAGAATAAAAAAAGGCACAATGTTAGCATCATTCAGACAGACAAAAATGGCGAGAAATTGATCGCGATCAAAATACCACAATTTTTTTTCTCCCGTTCAGATGGACAGGATTACCCCACTCTGCCCCCCCAAGGAAAAACGCAGTATCTAACATTTTTGGCGATTTTCACTTTTTTGCATAAATATAGTCAGTGGGCAATCCTTCTTCATATGACATATTCAGATTTTTGAAAAAATGTTTGGAAAACTACTTTTCCGTAACTGCCAAACGCAGTATCTACACTTAACTTGCACTTTCCCCAAGGAAAAACGCAGTATCTACATCATGAATATTTCCCCAAGGAAAAACGCAGTATCTACAAAGCTAGTCTTAATTACCAGACACTGTTATTTATATATGTGAATACTTTGCCGGTCGTTCTGTAATTTGAACGTAAATTACTTTCTTTAGATATACTTGCTCAATAATAAGACATAATGTTCAAAATATCTAACCGAAACAATACTGATAGTAAATATTTTGATGAGATCGTGATCCTAATATAAAACACAGTGTGTGATTAAGACTAACCGAGTGCACATTGAACAATACAGCACAACACTGACAGCTTGCATATTAGCTGCACTGAGCATGCAGTCAGCACAGGGCCCGGCCGGCTAGTCAGCATTTACAGTGTGAGTGTGTAGGTGCCTACTTGTCTTGGATTAAAACAAAATGTTGTCGCGGGGAAAATTAATCGTGAGCCTAGCCCTCAAGAAAAATTTATCTGCAGATAATGAGTAAGTAATTCAAAACTATTTCAATATTGAAAGAATAAAGCTGATCGTTTGTCACACGAAGCGAGGTAAACACAAATGCATGTTTGTCACACGAAGCGAGGTAACGTTAGAGTTCTAAACACAAATGCATGTTTACCTTGCTTCGTGTGATTAACGATCAGCTTTTCTTTCATATTCTACCTCGATGATGAACATCTTTCGTACTATTTCAATATCAACTTGTTGTGAAGTAACTTTGATAGGCCTAGACCCTTGTCAAAATTCCTCAGGCTCCAAATCTGAAAGTTTCGTCGAAAGGCAATAGACCTAGGTGCCTAGATCTATTAATTTTGTGTTGTATCGGATAAACGTCGCGTTTTATACTAACATGTTAGACCCTATACATCTAGGCCTAAGTCCAAGTCTAAGACTTGTCTAGACAGTCACGTTTGAGTCTTGCGTCTCTTTTCTAACGTTAGACTTAACATTAATCAGAACTTTCAGGGTCCATATTCCGAAAGTCTAAAGAAAGATGTAGTGTAGGACTAAAATAGGCCTACTCTACGGCAGGCCTGTTTATAAAACTATAAGAAAGAAGTCTAAGACTAAAACTTAACCACTCAGAATCCTCAAAATCTAACACTGCTAGTGAAGTCTACTCGACCATACCATACTGTCTTAAAATTACATAGACAGCGATCTAGTTGAAAATAGATTATGTGAAAAATAGGTAGGGGCCTAGACCGGTAATCTAAGGGCTTAGACTAAACCTTCTGCGGTTCTAACTTTAGGCCTAGGCTATTTTTTTTTTTTTTCTGTGAGTATCGTGCATAGCCTGGGGCTGTAGACTCGTGTAGCCTGCTACGTAGCCAGCCTAGAATAAACGATATAAAAACTAGACCTAGTCTAGATCGATCTAGGTCCAGACATCCGATTTAGATTTATTTTGGTCTAGACAGACTCTAGCCTAGACTGTACAAATCTAGATCTAGTATTCTAGATGCTAACGTTAGTTAGCGGCTAGGCCATATCACATTACAGCCCTGGCAAGCTTCATATTCATAAACGCGTAACGTTTACAGCAAGATCGGTCTGGGAATGTAAGCAAAACGTTCCAAGAACGATCTGTTATTTGTTAATGCTATTGTTATGAAGCCTCCTCTGTAATCAGGGCATAAATGGGGGATGGAGGATGCATCCCCCAGGGCCAGAGGTTGAGGATGGTGCATCATGAATACTTGTACAATGATGTATAGAACTGTCTACATGCATACATAATTATGGCAGTCATTCCGCTGTAGATACTGCGTTTTTCCTTGGGGAAATACGTTCCATTGTAGATACTGCGTTTTTCCTTGGGGAAATCAGTCAATTGCATGGGGTTTCCCCGAAGTATCTACATTTTCATTAATAACTTAAAAACAAAACAAAATCACAAAATGATATTTTCCAGGAAAATTGGTAGCTAGATAGACTAAAATTCCACAACGAAGGAATTTTTCAAAAGAGTATATTTTCCAGGGGCTTTGGCAAAAACATAAAATGGTGAATATCTCGGTTGTTGAGAAATGGAGCTGGATGTAGATACTGCGTTTTTCCTTGGGGGGGCAGCACTATAAAATTGCTGATTGTGATAAATTGTCAACCAAACTGCACATGTTTGAAATCTACCTAAATGATTACCTTTGCCCTTGTGTTGGTACACTGCTGAGATGTGTGTTAGGAATGGTGGGATAAATATCTTGAGACTATTTTATCCATTGTTCAGACACTCGCCACACTGCAAATTATCCCAATTTCTAAAATAATCGTGATAATTCCAAAACAATCATGAGGTTTCTTGGGATTCGGATTGAGATGCTGATCACACCATTCAGTGAGATTTTTATGGCCAAACTGGCAAAAATCTTAAGATATGGATCACAAAGCAGATCTCAATATTTGAATCTCACTAATTTGCATTAGTGTGAATGCCACAATTATCTCATTATATATGATACGACATATCTCCCTCCATTAATTCTCTTCCTCTTCATCTCTTTCTGTTTATTTGTTTATATATTCATCACATTGTACCATATGTCAATATATTTACCTGGTAATATTCTTCTACATTCAAACAAGGAAAAGTAGAAATTACGCGGTGCGTAATAGATGTCCCCGCCGGAAGTAGCATTTTGTAGCAAAATGTACAATATAGGTCAAAAATCAAGGTCAAAGGTCAAAGAAGTCAAAGGTCAAAATTCTGTGTAGAAGTTTTGAAGCGCTCACCTAGTGCCATCACATAAAGCAAACGGAATCGAAATCGGGTTAGAAATGGCGAAGGAGTAGCATTTTGTAGCAAAATGTACAACAAAATGTAGGTCAAAAATTAAGGTCAAAGGTCAAAGTTCTGTGTAGAAGTTTTGAAGCCCTCACCTAGTGCCATCACATAAATCAAACAGAATTGAAATCGGGTAAGAAATGGCGAAGGAGTAGCATTTTGTAGCAAAATGTACAATACAGGTCAAAAATCAAGGTCAAAGGTCATAGAAGGCAAAGGTCAAAATTCTGTGTACAAGTTTTGAAGCCCTCACCTAGTGCCATCACATGAAGCAAACAGAATCGAAATCGGGTTAGAAATGGCGAAGGAGTAGCATTTTGTAGCCAATGTACAATATGGATCAAAAATCAAGGTCAAAGGTCAAAGAAGTCAAAGGTCAAAATTCTGTGTAGAAGTTTTGAAGCCTCACCTAGTGCCATCACATAAAGTAAATGGAATCAAAATCGGGTAAGAAATGGCGAAGGAGTAGCATTTTGTAGCAAAATGTACAATATAGGTCAAAGGTCAAGGTCAAAGGTCACGACTGAAATTCTGTGTAGAAGTTTCAAAGCTCCCATGTAGTGCTATCATATAAAGCAAACAGAATCAAAATTGGCTCATAAATGACAGAGAAGTAGCAAATTGAAGATTTTGATCACGCACGGACGCACACACGGACGGACACACGGACGGACACACAGACGGACGGACACACAGACACACACACGTACGGAGCCCGTTTCATAGTCCCCTGCTTGAACTCGTTCGGCGGGGACAATTAATGAAATTCTTGCATCAAGTTTTTGTTTTTTGGGTTTTTTTTTAATTGAAACTGATGGAAAAGTTACCTTACATTGAAGTAAATAAGCACCAAACCAGACATTGATTAATTTGGGGCTTATTTATGTCAATACAGGGCAATTTGTCAATCAGTTGCAATTGTTTTTTATATCCATCTAAGAAAATGGCTCTTCTACATATTCCTCTGTCTGTCAGCTCATTTACAAACATGTAATACACGTATCTATTCATCAATCTTCCTATTAATCAAGTTATCCATCAATCAATCTCTCTTCCTACCTGTTCTTATCTCATGCTCCAGCAAACACAATCTAACTGTCAATCACAGCGTTATACCAACGTTCTATGCCCCTGTACCTCGCAGAGCCTCCACCCGCAAGCTCTCTGACCTAACTCTACGATGTAATACCTCACTTGTTAGGAAGTGAAAAACATAAAGAAGGGGAAAAGAGAATCACAACGTATGTGTCATCTACATACATTAAAACACAGCTTGGCAGATGGGGGGTAGACATGTTGTTTGATGAATACAGTATATTTGTGAAGATGTCGACCATCACAGTCAGTTCTATGATGATAGGGGAACAGAAAATCATTTGTCTTGCGAAGAAAAACTACTTAAGATTTTCTTCGCGTGACAAACAATTATCTGTACCCCTATTGTCATAAAATACAGTATTCATGCATATCAAGTTATCATTTTTCTGTATAAAGTACATACACGTATATACTAAAGTAATATCTTTTCACTTAAATTATTGTTACCTACTAAACAAATTGTGGCAGAAGTCATATCACATTTCACAGTGAATATCACAAACCGATATTTGAATGCTTCTTCATCAATTTCCCATCAAAGCATCTCAAACAGCAAGTTAGAGTGGACATTTGAAAGTAGTGCCATTAAATTATAAACATATGGCTAAGTTCAGTCTTTCAAAATAAACCATAATGAAATAGTTGTAGAAAGATGAAGGGAGTAGACTTGAGACCAGGAGGTTAAATCTTTCAGAAAAGTGAAGGAGAAATATAGATTGAGTGAGGAGACACAGAGTAAAACCTGGTAAAAAGGAAGGACTGATGAGGGGATGTAGAAAAAGATGACAAGCGTCTGTAAACAAGTAAATTAAGTGAAAATAGGCTAATTACATACTGGAAGAAAAATGAGGTCCACACTAAAGGAATTTAATGTGCCCTCAATCAAAACCTCAGGGTCCACGTTGTGGATGGCAGTACCCTTTATCAGGCAGATGCAGTAATTGAGACCTAATGCAGTCAGTCAAGAAGGACACAAACAACAGTTTTAAGAGGTGTAGATAACCCAATACATGCATACTATATGTACTGTATATGCCATATATTTCAGGAGTATTGAGTTAACCCATCCACGTACGGGCCTCTGTGTAATCTGTAAAATCGTGCCTGCCTAGTAAGTTGGCCATGAACTTGGGCGCGATCTTCCCTACGGCGCGATCTACACGCGAAGAGCATTCATACGTCATTGAAAAACTGCCTGTGTCATTCCCACTAGGCAGGAGGGATGATGCGTGTACACTCGTGCTAATATGCACTTACTTGACTCAATGCAGCACTAGTTTATGTGGATTTTATGAAAAGAAATAATAAACTGTGCAGGAATTATGAAAAAAATATTGTTTCTGTGTATTTCATTCATAAATCCTCTTCATTTCAAGCCATCTGTAATCACATCTTACCCACTTGCGAATAGACGTGTCCACAGTGTCCTCGAGCCCCCAGAGATAGCTCTGGAACATTCCATTCAATGACGGGGTTTTTATTTTGCAACGTTATCTAATAACGCTCATGTACGCAAGTTCTTGCTATTGCTAATCTATTTTGTAATGTATCATAATCTATCTATACTGAGATAACCTAATTCAAATTTGCAGAGACATAGAAAAAGATTTGTTTTACAATCGTGATACGTTCAACTACCCATTTACCCTGTGCTGAAATCCGCATGTCTGCTCCGCACATGTTATCGCTATCGCTCAAACTTCGATCGCGATGGCTTGTGTGTATGTGATGACGTGTGTGGAGAAGCATGGGGCTGAAAAAACACGCAGCTAGCTCCACGTGGTATGGTAAAAAACAAATCGGACGTTCGAAGTCGTACATTCAAGAGCTAAAACAGACAAATAGCGAATTCAAAGTCCACTGAAAAGGTCTTGACACTGTAATGTATGTTCCAAAATCATGTCTGGCTTAGTTTTGGGAGAATTTTCTACACGCACGAGATCAGGAATGAGATCGGTGAACTGGCTACAACGTGTGTACTGTGCGCGGTGAACATGCACTGTGACTGGCTTGCACATGGCAGCTAGCTAGGTGAGAGCCGAGTGCGGCAAGAACGCTAGGAATGCACCCGAGATGCGGTGTGCTGCAAATTCTTGGGGTGAAATTAGACTTCCTTGTTCAGCCCGTCTAGTATTTATATTTTTTAAAATAATTCTAATTCTTCATAAAATCACGATAAAAAGATTTCAGATATTCATATATATTTTAGAAGCGTAATATGAAATATTTTGGCTTTTTTCCAGTCCAAGAAAAAAAAAGTAATAGTTTGAATAAAAAAATAATAATAAATAATCGTTCTTGACTCAAGTCTAATTTCCTGCGCCTTCTTGCAGTTATCCCGCAGTTGCCCATGGATACGATGCATATATAATCAGTTGTTTACGGAATCGTACCAGTGTACCACCCTACTGCTCTTGTTCAAATTGAGAGGATTGTTATTTTATCGGTGGCATTTATAGTTTTATAACCTCATCCAATAAAAAAGACAAATTCAAACATCAAATGGTGTGACAGTTTTCGTTAGAATTCCCTATCAATATCAACTTGTTGCCAGGATAGTTTTCAGATTTCACTTGCTTCATTATCGAAGCTGTTTGACATTTGAAAGAACTGCTCCATGAGAAATCACCTTTCATTTGTTATTTATTTTCACAAACAAGTATTTTGGTCACTTATATATTTTTCATTATTATTTCAATGTCATGATATTTCATGATGGTATGTGTTCTGTCTTTACATGGCAAGATGGGATTTTTTTTTTTCCCATCCAGGGTCAATGAAGAAAGTGACAGGAAGGAAACCAAGGGAGGAAATGAAAAGGATAGAATAAAACACCTGATCAGCAGGTTCTTCATTACAATGGTGAATGCAGTACATCAGAATTTTAGTACAGTTCTAAATAATTTATCAGTTGAAAAATGAGCAAAGAAAATGGATTTCGTCGAGTTCTAAATGAAAACTAAATTAGCATCGCCATTTAGGCCTAGAATCTAGATCCAATATCTACTACAGAATAGACCTGATGCAAACTTGTTGTCAAGCTTTTGGTTGAGTTTCTTCAGAGACACGAATTTTGGGTTTGTAGCACTAGATACCCGAGTGAATAAGAAAAAAAAATATATAAATAATGCAGGTCTCTAGACCACTCCCGTGCACGAGCGAGCATCAGCCCCGTTTCTTGACTTCAGTGTCGCTCTCGTCATTGGCCTAGGCTAGGCTACTCGTGTCGTAGTTTTACTCGCCATCATCAACGTCATGCATGGTTACACGAAATAAATTGCATCTTTCCATCACCTCCACCACAGCAAAACCGTGAATATCACTCCCATCATAGTCACTCTCAGCTCACAAAACACATCAGCAAACGATACAGACATCGCAGACCTAGCTAACTAGCTCTAAACATAGTTGTAACTACGCTACGTTAGACATAAAAATGAAACGGAGGTGAAAAACTAGTAATGAATACACGAAGATCATCAACGATGGCATTTTACCGTAAAAAAATACACAGAACATCTTGCACCGCAAAAAAAAAATCGAGGTAAAAAACTACGATGAGGAAAACTAGGGTGAAAACACGATGCTTGGAAGACGAACGATGAAGACACTTTACGGTAAAAATGCTTACACGGAAACAAACGAGTTGGTACCACACAAACTACGATGTTCTCTCACACACGTAGATAAGCTACATCGTGTTCAATCCAAAAACTCAACAAACACTAGGACAAAAACTCACCTCTAAATTGTTGCAAACGAGATAGTCACTGAGAAAAATGAACAAAACACTCTCAGAAGTACGATTGTACTCTGAGAATAAAAGATATAGAATGATACGAAAGCAAAAGAGAGAAAAGAGAGAGAAATGGACGGGAAACCTTGAGAAGTTACCCACACTCACTAACGTAAATGGAATTCAACACACACACACTGTACGTACGTACGTACACGTACACCGTACACACAAGGATCCCCGCAGCAAGAGCTCGCGTAATCAGATATCGTCAAGCACTCTATGAGGAGATCGATATCACGATACCGCGCGTAAGGAATCACTGCAGTTGCTGGGGCAACAAAGATGCATGCGCGCTGTAAACATGAATATTGATTAGTTTCTCAGCAGGCTCGAACCCCTGGCAGGTGTTTTGGCCAATAAGAGACATTCTAAAATAGGTTTCTTTGCATAAATTATTTTTCTGAGTCCCAGTAAGGATCTCTGTGATTGGCTAAAATTATTCTACAGCTCCTGGCCAAGCCTGAGGTCTGAGGACGCCCTCTTTTGGTCATAAATAATGCTTCCCACGTTTTTTGTGGGATGAGACGTGGATGGGTTAAGTCGATTTTTCTGACTCTGTCAAATCCTTTCTGGGCATGACAATACAAACAAAATTGAATTAACATCATATACAGTATTAAACGTGATATAAAATGAGATAGAATACATAATTTACTGCTATATAATCAGTAAAAAAAAAATGTAAAAAAAACTAAACTATGCTACCAGTTCATAATGCTGTATAAAATTAAACATATGGTAATGGGTTACTATCAAGAACTATTTGTTCATAAACATATTTACAAGTTGGCTACTCTACCACTAAAAAATATAAGTTTAAGGTAAGGTATAAAATATATATTGGACAAAAAAAAAACAAAAATTGGGACTTGTGAGACGACTCGCAATCGTGAACCATGCTGACAAAATGAGAAAGAAATATCTTAACTCTTCAAGAGAAAATTTAGCTTTGCTGTTTCATGCTTGTAAATCATGTGATAAACAATGCATCTATGATTTGGGAGGTGATATCTTCGTGATAAGTTAATTCTGCAAATATCTGTACACAGTTTGCAAAGTTCATGAAAATGTAAACACTACAAAAAAATACCACATATACAGTAGAACCCTGATATCAGGTAAATTTATCAGCAATTGGTAGTAATGCAATCATTTATTAAGAGGGATACAAGTTACAAAAGGTGTAGATAAATCAGTTTCATGTTTTCTGACTCTATTTACCTATACACATCTGCTCCTGTGACTTACATTGTACAATGTCTTATTAAATGTGGTAATACTCCTGAGCAGATTCTCCTTTATTTTTGAACAAATTAGTAAAAAGAAAAAGAAGAAAAGCGTATAAATGGATCCACCCGCTGAAGAATTTGAATATCATATATTCTCAGAAGGTAACTCCTGTGTCCTTACATGTTTTAAGTCCTGTAGCACTGATTAAGCCTGAATACACACACTGTGATCTGTATTAGCCAAGCAACAATGCAACTTGACTTCAGATTCTCTGGTACCTATATGGAAATTCTGGCTTTTTGCCAACTGTTTCTTTTGAATATTAACATACTTAGGGAGTCAAATCCACCACACTACTCATCTAATTAGCTCAATCAATCTATACACTAATTGCTACCACACACAGCACTATCGACAGTGGCGGATCCAGGGGGGAGCACACAGGGCACGAGCCCCAAACCCTTTATTTATTTATTTTTGTTAAAACAAAAGAAACAAAAAGTAAAAATGGGGGAGTGGTGTGTGCGCCCCCCTGTAATTTTGTAATGGCGCCCCCTCTTCATGGAATTCCTGGATCTGGCCCTGATTGATACCACTCCCAAACTAATGATGTAACCTTTGATGGTCCTCCTTCTCAACAGAGATGCTCACTCAAAAAAAAAAATGCATGTTTGGTAATAATTCATATGAAGAGTTTGACTGCAAAATGGGCTAAGTGCCTTTTTCAAACATTTTAAAGTAAGTCCATCATCAGATTGAGTGAAATAAAAGCTTCCCAGAGAAACCTTACTAGTAACATACAAAGAAATATTTTTGAAGTAATGATGTCAAATATCAGAATTTTCTCATTTTTTCTTAGTTTTTCAGCAGCTCTAATCACAAATATCTCATTTCTACAAGAATGGAGTTAAGTTGTTTTGCGATCAAAGTCTTCACATGTACCATGAGGTACAGTCAAATGTAGGTCTTCACTAGTGGCAATGTATGAAGGCAGGCAACCTGTGCGAAATGTGACTGAACAAGCAAAGTGTCGCTACTCCAACGGTACGTCTACTTGTATTCAGCTGGGAAATCAGTTTGGCAAACTCCACTGAGCCTCTTATAATAGGAAAACATAAACATGTACAAAATGTACACTCTACATGGCAGAATAAGTATATGTACGAGGACATGACAAGCAATGAATCATTTATAAACTAGGCACTGTTGGATGAAAGGAAGAAAGGCTTAAATGATAAATTGAGTATCTATGAATCAGCTTCATAGAATACATTCCATAATCATAAATGTTAACCCGTTGAAGACGAGTCCCGAGAATACTCAGGCAGGTGTCTATGGAAAATGCGTGTTACAGTAAAAATCAGTCCGTTCTTAAAGTGAAAACTAAGTTCTGGTAAGGGCTTGAGAACCCGTCTGGCACCATTTCATATTTGCTTGCAATATATCGAAAGAGTCTACAAAGAAACTTACCTGGCTGACGCGGTTTGCCGGAATGATGAGTCGTTTTGGAGTATTTTGAGAAAAATAATAAAAGTCAGTAAACCGACTTTTATTCCAGAAGGCTCCAGACTAACTCGGTCTCAGGGAAAACTCGACCCTATTTCAGACAATTTACACACAGTTCGTGATCGCCATGTTCATCAGTACTCTATAATACTACGGGCACCGGCCAAATGAGGCCTTACTGAGCAGACAGGAAAGTGCGTGCTAATCCTGTACAAAACAAATGGACAGCGCGCGGTCCTCAAGCCTACTAGCAAAGACGCTTTATAATACGCACATCACCTCAGTTGCTGAGACGCGCGGTCTTTGAAGTTTTTGTTGTTGTTTATCAATTGTCTTTGATTGTTTTTAGAGGTGCTTGAGAGGCGCACACTAATTTTGCATTAGTACTACGGGCACCGGCCAAATGAGGCCTTACTGAGCAGACAGGAAAGTGCGTGCTAATCCTGTACAAAACAAATGGACAGCGCGCGGTCCTCAAGCCTACTAGCAAAGACGCTTTATAATACGCACATCACCTCAGTTGCTGAGACGCGCGGTCTTTGAAGTTTTTGTTGTTGTTTATCAATTGTCTTTGATTGTTTTTAGAGGTGCTTGAGAGGCGCACACTAATTTTGCATGCGCGCCAAAGAGGTTTTTGATGCGCGTGTTGTAACAACTCGGACCATTACTGCGAGTAGCCAGAACGCTACAATGTAGTTTATACAGGCCGCTCCCGTATGCATAGTACTGTACAATCCAGAGGGAAAACCAGTAGCAGTGCAACTCATCCCGCCGTCAAGCAAAGCGAGGCCGAGTTATCCCCGAGTCCGAGTCTAGCCTGACCCCGTTCGGGTAAGTTCCGAGACTGAATGTTTTTGGTTAATATATCCCATTTTCGTCCTTACCCATCGAATATCTTGTTATTACAGCGTTATTCCGCACATTTCCTAGGCATACGTTCACATTTTGGAGCAAAATTTGACAACTTTTGCAGGCATACCAGAACTTTGTTTGGGCTTTAATGGGTCAGAATGACCTTTTTTCTTAACAGTTGCTTGTTAAAGTGTCCCATTCTTAATATGCATACATTTTAGGGAAGAGCAGAGGCAGGATTTTTGTATCTCTAATGTTGCATTCGAATGTTTACTTCAGCTTCCAGCACAGGAAGCGAACCCGATACTTATGACCTTGCCTTCGGTACTGGGTCGACACGGATCCATCTCACCACTCCAGCGGCTGACGCGAGCGTTCCCCGAGCGCAAACCTGGCTCGATTTCTAATGACGTGACAACAATCAATGTTTGTGTCAATACCACTGCCAGCAATTATCAGCCACAACGCTGTTTGCCACTGGAATACACTTCTCATGTATCCTAGTGTTCTAGAATGAGAGCGTCAAAGCAGATGAAAACAAAGTGGACACATCCCAGTTTTGAAAGTGTGGCAAATAGCCAGGCTGACGATGTTTTTCAGACAGCAAAACAAGCATGCATTGATCACTTTAATACAAACATATTATCACAGGGACCTGCAGACCACAAACAATGTTCCATGAAACACCTGTTGACACAAATTCTTTATCATATTTTTAAAGCATGCATTAGAAACATTACAGAAACATGACTATAACTTATTTTCAGAAACTTATTTTTTTTAAAGAACGAAGAAAAGGCTCAATTAGCTTGAAACATGTTCCTATAAACACATCTACAGTACAAACAACTTCTATTGGCCTTCTGAAGGAGCTCAAAAGAATATGGCTGCCTAGAATACATAGCTTCATCAAAAATATTCTCCTTGCTTTTTAACCTGTCAAGGACAAGTCCTGAGTATACTCGGGCAAGTGTCTATGGGAAATGCGTCTTGTAGCAAAATCGAAACATCCTCAATGGGTGAAAAAGGCAGCATGTTCCCAAGATAATATATGCAGTTGTATCCAAACTCCTGTCTACTCATTTCTGCACACAAGTTTTTTCCCAAGAACTTTAATTGATGTGATTGGGTAAATCTGGTCACAAATATACAACTACAGAACACTTCATAATCCCACATTTTTACGAGCTATAGCATAGTGGATAATCCAACATTTCAATGGGAACTTTTAACTGACATATTTGTAATCAAATTTAAGATGTCCAGATTTCTTGTAGCCCACAGTTATATCCACACAAATCCCGAAGATCAGTGTGCAAGTATGTCAGATGCAAAAATAGAAGAAAAACACAAGCAAGGAGAACAGAAAAATTGCCACCAGTAAGTACCCCAAGGTCCAGGACACCATATGCACCACAAAATTTTCTGGAGCGTATTGACTGCAGATTGGATGAAGAATATTTCATGCCTGTTGTTGGGATTTGTAGCTTTCTGATGAAAGCAGGACAAAGCTAGACAGGAGACCGTCCGCCTGACATCATGAAAATGGTCAGACAAATCCCCGGGCTTAGTCCCGGCAAGGACGCCGAAAATCGAACATCATCCATCAAGGCTTCACAGAGGTATATCAATGGCTAAGGGAACATCTCACCATAATATGCACACAGATTTCACATTTCAATTTGCAACCATTCTGTTTATATCATCGTCAAGCTACAAGATCCCGTAATAAGAAGCTAAAAGGAGATATGACACTATTGAGAAACCAGAGGAAAAGAGTCCAACTCCATCAATACTTGGACCAATTTCAGGGGGGAAGATGATTTGATAGTGAAGACAATTTATGATGAGCAGAACTTTCAACCAATCAAGATCTAGAATTGACTGGGCTGTATTTTCTGAAAGTTTCTTCAGGCTGTACCGAGGAAGAATACTAACATTCATATTACTGTAAAAGTCACAATTTTTGTGCCAGTAATTTTTCACGTCTGGCTAGGAAGATGAACTTTAAACGATTTTAATTTCAGAGACAGTCACTTCAAACCAGCTCATCCCTGCCTCGGTGACAAATGGTTTTTGTAGCATAAAAGGTAACTCATTTGCATTACGACAGCACATTCACTCATGCTACAGGACTAGCAAATGTGAAGGAAACTGCAATTAACATGCACAGCAGTAATACCTAGAATATACCCACCTTGAAATCAAATATATAACATAATATTACAGTTTCACTTAAGCAAAATATTGGCACACTTTTGGTTTCACGCTAGTTTCATGTTGCACAAATTGGGTGATAATTACCATCCTGCAAAAATTTCCACTTATACAGTATACAAAAAAAAAAATGGTTCTAACATAGCTACGACCAATGTACAAGTTATGCCAATTAGCTTTTCACATTTATATAAGCAGAATATGTTTAGTTTTTATGGTAGAAGTAAGGTGCTTTTGTTGTTAGTTTGCTTCCCCGGGTAATTTTGAAAGAGTCAAACCCTCGCACAATGCCCTTCTCCTTCCTACCTGGAGGATGTAATTATTCAAACAGCTGTCACTCTTCTAGAGATGTACAAAAGACTTCTACAGGCGCATTTGTGCCTTCGATCTCGGCGTTTGATGCAGCCACCTTTCTGAGCAATCTGTAGATTCATTTAAACTCTATGTCACATAATTTTGGGTATATTTTGCTTGTTTATTCATCAAATGAAATGAACTTTCCCCAAATGATAAAACATACAGACCACAAGTAAATCTTAAGTAATTTTATTTAGAATTTGGTATGTGTAATAATCTATAGGTGTAGTTACGCAAGACACACTTTGTGTTTGTACCTGATAAGGTGTTGCCATGGTAACTTTTTTTTTAGTTAATTATAGAAATACAAATTGGGATATGTAGGTGAGATATTGTCTGGTATCTAGTGATGATGATATAGGGAAAGAATATTAATGAATACATTTATGAGTTGAATAATTGTATTAAAGTGATATATATCGATAGTTTTCGTATAGTTGTAAATGTCGGGTTAATGTATTATGTTGTTATGGTGCATATGTTATTGTATGTTAATATGAGTCAGTTTCATTTGTATTTTGTGATATGTCTGTGGTGTACCTGTGATGTATTCAATGTTTATTTTGTTGTGATATCCAGTGTACGAAGAATTTCCAGAGTGGACAATAAAGTAATTAATCGATCAATCCCATCAAGAAATGTATGCAAAAGTGCAATTCAGAGATATATATTATGAAAGTGTTTGAAACTATAGCCTTTTAAATAGACAACTACAGACAACAGAAATTAAAAATCACAAGTCCTGGAAGAGGTAACTCAAGAAATTGTAATAGGACAAATGTTTACATAATCCAATTCCTGTACTAAAATGCTTTACTTTGAAAGAGTAATTATACTTGTTCACACATTTAATGTCTGTGCTGGATCATCATACAAAATGTAAAACGAAAGGTTTTCTTTGTAACTACAATATTGAGTGGTCATTTCTATCGAATACACACAGACACACAGACACATGTATACAAGTATGCACACACCCACACATGTACATAGAAAATAGTGTACTTAACCAGTCAGCAGATCTTTGAGGTGGATCATTTTGTTTCAAAGTGCCACGCTGAAATTACATCTTGCAGTAAAATTGATGCTGATAGGATAGGCCTGCAGAACGAGCATTCTATACACTCTACTCACTTCAAACCACTTTAATACATGACACTGTCGTCACTGGACGCTCACCGTCGAAAACTTTCCCGCAGTGACTTCAACCGGTCTTGAAGCCCACTCCCTTCTCATAAAAGCGGCGATACGACCAAATCCGTCGCATCTCCCGAACCAATCACTCTTCCGCCGCTGATAATATCATCATCCTGCTCCTCCACGGCAACAGCACGGCGACGCATCACCTGTTCTCCAACTCATCTGGAGACCAAGTCCCTCTCCTAATGAATCCTCTCCGCGAGGATGTCTTTTCCATCAGATAAATTTGCTGCTCTGCTCTCCTTTCCTTACCACTCCACGACCATCATTCTCCCTCTCTCATCTTCCTTCCTCTTTCACAAGCCGGTAGCAGGTGGGTAATGCTATCATCTGTTGCTATGGCGATCACAGTGGTCTACAGAAATCAGCCTTTGTCGAGAAACCCTCCTACGTACATTCATTCTGGTTCCTTGAACATCCCAGAAGGAATCAAGTTTGCAGAATGCTTCAAGCAAATTCTGCATGAGGTCTGCAGATATAAATATATATTTTTTTTTTTTTTTGCCAAATATATATAAAATGCAAAATGTAATCATCAGTTGCTAGGGAGAAAAAAAAAAGTATGTGAATCTGCATCTATGGACTTTGTTAATGTTAACCAACATTCCATAACACAAGCTGAAGCATTTTACACTCAAATAATTTAAGTGTGCTTTTCATTCCACAATGATTCATGGAGTGTGCGTGCCTTTGTGTGTGTGTGTGTGTGTTTAGTTTACATAAAATACACAAAAATTTGACAAGACCAAACCAGCAATTTTTTTTATTCACTTTTTTATTTATTTTTTTCATTTTAATGATGTATTACCCAAGGGAATGTAATAAGCTGCTTGAACCTGACTTGAAAGAATACTACATTTATTTTATTCAAAGGTTAATGCATGAAAAAAAAAAGAATCAGGTTCAACTATCAAACTAACAAATAAGAACTCTTCTTCTCTAGACTGATGCCTGTGACATATGACATACAAAGTGAGAAAGGGCTGCCACAGTTGGGTTTTCATCCCAAAGTTTTATCCGACGAACACATTTGCGCCCATTTTGCAATGGCATGCAGAAAGGCAATATTTCTCGCTTGTATGCAGAAGGAAGAAACGCAATCCTTTTCGAATTTGTTTGGCATGTCACATGAAACAGCCACGATGTATGATATCTTTGCTCTGGTAGAACAGTTGTGATAAATGTGTCTGGAGAGATTCTGTCTGCAACGAGAAAATCCAATCACATCCCATCCGCTGGGTTACGTGATTACCCTGACGTGGCCAGAGCTTTCGACAGGTGGTATCAAATGGATTAATTGCAAAGTATCGCAAGTGTTGGCAACGCGGGCACATGATGGAGAAATCTAATCTTCCAACTAAGTATACATTCTATGAGATTACATGTATGAAAGCTTACTGTACCTAATTATCTCTCTAATATCAACATGTTATTACACTGTTTATGTATAGTAATACTGATGGGTATTAATTAAATATGAAGACGTTTGAAATTTATTAAATCTATAGTAGGCCACTTCATCAGCATATACAGACTCTATTGCACATTTTCTCAAGCAAGAATAAACATCTATGTATACAATTCAGAGACAAAATATTCACTGAATTCTCTGAAAATAAAATAAATGAGAAACATTGATGCTATTTATAGAAATCATTGCTGACGCAGTTTGTGAGTAACACACAAAAAAAGAGAGCAAACTCAACATAATGCATGCAGCCATACGATATAGTCTGCCGACTTTCCCAACCTTGATATTTGCAAAAAACAAAAAGCAAAAGCGATTAAAAAGTCTGCGCATCATTGTCGCAAGAGGATACGTCTGACATTTGACTCTCTCATCGGATGCGGGTCGGCCCCGCTCCTCAAAGGAAGGAGAACCTGCTGGTATCCTTCTCCTCCTCCTCTCAATCATATGCAGAAGAGGAGGAGAGGGGGGAGATTGGGGGGTAGAGGAGGGTGGGGTGGGGTGTAAAGATGTGATGGAGATTGAATCTGAAAAACCCGCAGGTGGACTCCTCTCCACAGGCCCTGGGTGTCCCACGCCGTTTAAAAAGTGCACGCGACATGCTCTCATCTCTAATGCATCTTTTGAATGTTCAAACCCTGTTACGTGTGTGTGATTCATTTAAAGAAAACAACTCTTGAGTGGCCGATTACCAAGCAAAGCAACTAAATTAACAAAGAGACCCATTATCTCTCTGTTGTTGTTGGTTTGTCTGTAGAAGGGCTGTGCCGCTAGGCATGCCACAAGGTCATGCTTTGGTTGATTATGATGGAGGACAATCCTAAAGGGCTGTAGATGGCACATAGTAATCGGGGAGGGAGGAAGGGCTAGGGTGAGTGAAGGGCTGATTGGTGAAGATCGAAGCAGAGTTCTGCACAACAGGTACCTATGTACTATGAAGCACAAAATGCACTAGCTGATATATCCACATCACTAGAAAAGGGTTGGTATTCAGTCTATTTCTGCAGGCAGTCAAATTCAGATATTATGTTTGTCTCAAAAACTGAATGGAACTACATTCATCTGAATGGACTGACAAGCATAAATTATGAGAGATCTGTTACATGTATATTGAAAATTGTACAATGGGGGCATATATGCAATAATGCTGGCACTATCTGAAATGCTTATTATAAGAATTGTTTTTGTTGTTGTTTTGAGCGCCCATCTCCATACTTGATTTACATGTTGTACCAATGGAAGGGTCACATGCTCCTGGTTCAAGCCCTCACATTTCCTCCACAGTGGTAGTTGAATGGCCAAACAGAGGCATGTTTACACATTACCCTCGCTCTACTAAAGATAGAAATAATAAATAAATAAAATAACCAAGGGCTGAAGCTGACTTCACAATTGCAGACAATATTTTCACAAGTTTTTCATTTTGCAAACATCAGTTGGCCAGCAAAATTTGCAAAGATAAAAGCGTTGCAGAATATGCTACATACAGTATCCAGCAATACAGTACATACTTATCATTTCCCATACCATGAGCTCAAGCTTACACATAATTTCACATTGATCAGCATCAACCATCAACATTAGCTCCTAGGCTTGCGCCATGACAGTGAATTTTGGTTCAGGGGGTTTGATAAAGCACGTCATTGTATACAAAGTCTCCTACACACACTCCCCTCCGGCTACACATTACACATTACACTGAACAAGGCTAGGGAGCCTAATGTATTCATATCAGAGCAAGATCACCTATGCAATACAGGCTGAGTACATGTTAGCCATTAAAGAATGATTAATGCTATATTCAATTTGCAATTCTAATCTGAGATCAAATGTCAGTAGGAGAAGAATTTTTATGCCCCCCACTGCCCCCCCCCCCCTCCAGTATCATTGTCCTTTTTTTCCCTTAGTTTGGTCCTAAGTTGTAGATCTGTGTTCCTTATCTTGTTCTTTGCACTAGATTTCATTTGGGACCTATGCTTAACAAGCCTGCCATTAAGTTGGTTTGTTTGTATTTCCCCAGTATTTTTACTTAGATTTAAACTTCAAAATATTGACTGCCATGTTCTATGTTAGTAATATTCTATTGTACACCCAAGCAGGATATAATGTATCATTTCATTTTGTTACATTTCAAATGCATTTTTCATTGAGAAATATGAAAGTAAATTGAAATAGAAATTGAAATTGAAGAGCAAAGAGAATAAGAAAGAGATATGATAAGAGAGAGATAATAACATGGTGAATATACTTACAGCGCTTGATCTCTGGCTGCTTTAATTATGCGATTACTTTCAGCATTCAGGCCCCGTCCCCCTGTCAACGAACAATCAAATAAATTCCTCATCAGAATTGCATTTCAGAATGATATGGTTCTCCATCAGCACTCTGTCAACACTCTCTTCCAATTATTCTTATCCTTAACTACTACTACTACTACTACTACTGCTACTACTACTACTACAACTATTACTACTACTACTGTCTACTACTACTACTACTGCCACTGCTGCTGCTACTACTACTACTGCCACTGCTGCTGCTGCTACTACTACTACTTCTGCTACTATTACTACTACTACTACTACTACTACTACTACTACTACAACTACTACTACTACTACTACTACTACTACTACTACAACTATTACTACTACTACTGTCTACTACTACTACTGCCACTGCTGCTGCTACTACTACTACTACTACTGCCACTGCTGCTGCTGCTGCTACTACTACTACGACTACTACTACTACTACTGTTACTCCTACTACTACTACTACTACTCAATGGCGGATCCAGATGGGGGCGCACGGGGCGCACGCCCCCTCTAAATAAAAAGAAAAAATGGGGGGGGGGGAACGCCTACGACCGCCCTTTAATTTTGTAAAGGCGCCTCCCCTTTACGGGATTCCTGGATCCGCCCTTGCTACTACTAATTTGAGGGCATATATTGGCTTAAGCCTATGCCATCTCGGGTTCCATAAATGAAGTCGCACCTCCAAACCAATCTATCCCACATCACTGTCTTCAGTTTATTAATGCAGGCAAGGCCTGTATCATTCTTTATAACACCGTGACACTTTTGAGTAGTAGAAGTCAAGTCCTTTCCATTCATTTCTCCTTGTCAATCAAAAAGACACATTCTGGGGCATCTCTCCAGGTAGAAATGAGAGCAGAAGATCCTGGGGGGGGGGGGGGAAGTGGGGAGAGAGGGGGGAGGATGTTAGAAAAGCACCCTCACCACTCCTGCTGATGGGAAGATGACGACTGCCACACGGCTGCTCATCAACAATGTCATTCACATTCCTTCGGAGTGCACATTTACACATTCATTTCTCTCACTGCGCCACGCATCGCAGCACAGGCAGGCCCCCCTGGGGTACTTGAGGAGGGAGCCCGAGCGAGGTGAGAGCGTTCCTAAAAGCGTGCCGGCTCATATAATTCTCGTCATGACAAGACGTAGGAATGAATGAATGAATGAATGAACTACCATCCAGCAGTTTACTAGGCATGAGGATCGTCCAGCCCAGCGAAGGGGCGAGTCAACAGAGACGCCTCTATGAACTAAATTGAGCGTGCGCTGGGATCTCCTGCGATTCACCTGCCCATGAATCCACATAGGCAAGACAGAACATGGCTCTCCAGATTAAAAAAAAAAAAAAAAAAGAAGAAAGATATCTAATGCCGGCCACTGACATTGACCATATTGACCAGTAGACCACAAGATGACACACATAGGCAGCTGTACTTATTTCCTGTTCTACATAGAAAACAAAAATGGAAAGTCTGTGCTGGACGTTACCGAAAAACAACATCAGCTATTAGATGCACAGAGTCTCACTTGTACATGACCTTGCATAACTCAGTTGCATCAACAGAGAGTCAATGCTAGCCAAATGCTACCACAACGTGCCCTTATTCAAATTTTACAATGTACAGGGTATTCAAGAACATGTCTCAATCAAAATACTAGTCCTTCCCAATGTATGAATTCATCAAGAAGTATATTTCAAATAAGGTCAGTTTGAAATGAAACCATGATATCAAATGCAAGTCAGATTTTAATGATATGTTCTTTTATTTATACTGTAGAATGTATTTGAGAACATATCCAAATTAGAATGCTATAGTCCTTCCAAATTAAAAATCTCACCATAAAGTTATTTTGAACTACAACCATAGTAATAACTGGTAAAATGGGACTAATCACTATTTCAGTATCACACGAGTGTTTCATATTTTCTTATAAAGAGAGTCTAGATATCATTGAAACTGATAATGTACTCCAAAGAGGTGTTAGAGAAGGAAGTTCCAAACAGGATTTCAACATTTCCTCAGAAATACAGCTCAAAATTGCTAAAATCAAGAACCTCTTCTTTGGTCTCCATACCAAAACTCTATGGAAGAACAGCTCGGAGCATAAAACATCAAAGTGAGTGTGTCATACCATAGAACATACACATAAATTTGCACAAACTGCGAAGGGATTCTACGCACTCCTTCTCGACACCTCTCTGCGTAATGGCATCTCACTGTAATGTTATCATGAGTGATTTGGAGACAATCAGCTGCAGAGGAATAAATCTGGAACGTCCTCTCGATGTCATCGTCACGGAAAATCACAATTTCACAAGAGCCATGAATGTCAGCGTGTGAGTTCTCGGAAGAAAAATTGAACATGAGCGATGTGTCTCCCCACTCAGTATATTTGCATTGCAATTTGTTTATTTCAAGATGGCTCAGATTAGGCCGAGAGTTGGGGGAGTGCGGAAACATACGCGGGGAAGGACTAGTGGAGAAGAGAAGCCAGTCAAGACAGACAGAAAGACAGACAGACAGACAGACAGGCTAACAGCACAGATGAGATAGACAGAGATATTGCAAACAGACAGAGGAGGGGTGATGAAGCATTTGAATGGAGAGTCAGAAAGACAGAAAACAGAAAGGAAATCCAGAGCGGCATCAGAAAAAAAAAAGAAAGAAAGACAGAAGGAAGGAATAGAGGAAGAGAGAAAGAGGGGTGGGGGAGAGGAAAGTGGCACAGGGGTGGAGGGTTAACAACATGTCATCAGAAATAGAGATGCCACTGGGAGAAGTCAAACTTTCCTCTCGTAAATAAAGCAAATATGGAATGTTGTAAACAATAACAGAATTCTTGGAAAGACACAGCAAATGCAGGAGGAAGTTATTTGATTTGATTTGAAGCATTAGAGAATGCAAAATAGGCAACAGAATTGTTCAAATGAGGTGAAAGAGAGAGATTGATGAGGGCAAGGTCGAGTATAGGGAGCACGGAAAGTGATTTTAGGGAAATACGCGTGCCAAATTTGAAATTCAAGACGAGTGTTGGAGGAAAGACAGCATTCACAAACAGCGCCAGTTAGGGCGGGCTCAGGAGGGTAAAGTATTATTATTATTATATTTTTGGCAAAGATCCGTGAGACTTGCGATCTAGAAGATGCCCAGGGGTGATCGGGTTCTGACAAGATGACCCTCGTCGCTTTTTTCCCATCTGCATCTGAACCACTTTCCGAGGCAGGCTCCAGACCCATCCTTCCGTTCAGGTCGATCAATACGCCAACTGCATTTCTCACTAGTCTGGCATCCAGACACCAACCTTCTCACATCAACAGTCCAAGGCATATATGCTAATTTGACCTATTAGTTATCAAAGAGACAGCAGCAATACCTCAACCAATCGAGGGTTCAGTCTACGTCCTCTGTGAGGCAGAGAAGAAAAATCTTCCATCATATCCTCTCTCCCAGAACAAAGATAGAAAAATGCAGGCCTAGAAAGAAACAACTTTTTTGTTGCTGTTCATCATCCCCATGTCCATACCACTGATCTCTGTCACACCATTTATACATCATTAAGTGTAAGCCGCTCTCACAGAGCCCCTTCTTCATCAGCTTGAATGCAGTTGTCCTATTTTGTAAAGCCAGCTGACACATAATTTCGGCAAGATTTGACGGTTTTGCTGCATATTAAACAGATCCCACATGGCTGGTCTGTGAGTATGTTTGTTGGAAGACAGCCTGAGGTGCTCAGGTCAGCAATGAAAACTCAGCAAACTAAACAAAAAAAAAAATCATATCAGATGGACATAGGAGATCGCGTACAACGCAGATTAAATAGTCAAATCAGATTGAGACTGGGAAGATGACCAGACGTACTGAATACATAAGGAGTGCCTTTTAATGGAGAAATACATTAATATCTAATATCTACCTGGTATTTCCCAAAGCATTTTGACAGTACATGTGAAGTTTCACAGGTTGTTTGTTTGTTTGTTTTTTCAATAAATCATCTCTCCACACATTTCTTGCCAAGATCCAGGCACAGCCTCCACTCACTAAGGGCAGTTCAAGTGGTCATTAGCACCCAGCTCCAAGTAAAAGTGGTCATTAACACCTCCACTGTGTCAACATCAGTTCCGTAGATCAAGCTGCTCATGTGAACACACCATGAGGTCATTGGTATAAGCTTGAGACATGACTGCGATCCATTTAATCCCTTTCTCCTTATGTATGATTGCCTCCTATTTTGATCTAAAACTGCCCCAAAAACATACATCCAAACCATCAAAATACCCAGAGATGCATTTCCACATGTTTGTGAGTTTTACACGTACATAATTAATTATGAAGAAATTAGACAATATGGTGTTATGGAGTTATTTCATTACAATAGTCTGACTAGCATCAAACAAACATGCATTTTCCAATTCAATCAACTGTCTGATTGTATCAATTGAGGTGATGCTTGCAAAGAAATTTTCCACGGGTTCCCATAATCATAGTTGAGGTTTACCACGACATAAAGCCTGTGAAGGAAGCTTTTCCTATAGAATGGGAAGTATACATTCAATGAGCAAATACGTGGATTCAGTGAAAGATTGAGGAATTTCATACTATCAGTTCAAAAGTTCTGAGTTACCAAACTTTACTACTATCTTCTCTAGACTGTGATCGTTCCTTTTGTTTGTGTTTGCAATAATACATAATAATAAATAACATGTTTGTAGTATCAAAAAGCGTTGAACAGCCCCGATCTTACAGTTTTATATCTCCTACTAAGTGACTATTTGAGAAAATGTACATTTTGCAAGAACTGAATATTTGTTATATCACAGAATGTTGTAACATTTCCATTTATGACTTCCACATCTACTGAAGATTGCACCAAATATGTATATTTTTTTATCCGTCTTTTTATTTGCTTACTCATATCATAAGTCAGCACGCTCTTTATGGTAGTTTTTGCTCTTTCTTTTGCCTACAGTGAAGGAATCATGATGAAACATGATGTGCTTGCCTGCAACATATTCATCAAGTTTTGTGGCACCATCCACAACTACAATGGCTAAGTTTTCTTTTAATAATCTGATTTTCTTTGTGGAAGAAAAAGTCAGAAAAACATTTATGTGAAGGTAGATTTTGATTCAAAGAGCTGAGTGAAATGAAATTAAAAAGCTGACAAACAGCTTTCTGCTAAATACATCATTACATCTGTCATATGACTAGACAATGCCAAACATTGATCTTCCATCAACATCACGAGTAAACCTCGAAAGCAGCCCCTCTAAAAGGATGGCTTTTTATTGTGGTACATGCTAATCCCCTCTTTGGGGACATTAACATTTCTCTCCCTGTCTCCCCATCTCTTCTCCTCTCTCTCCCCTCTCTCCCTCTCACTCACTCTCTCTCTCCCTCTCTCTCTTACACCCCCCCCCCCTCTCAATATATATGTTTCCCTTTGTTTGTCTGTCTGTCTGTCTGGTTCTGCATTTTCAATGTCAATGCTGTTAGCTCTTTCACTGTACTACCTTACGCAGCAATGCACAGGGTCCAATTAGCAAAATGCAACTCTTACAGGTACTCATCAGTATAGCACCATCCATACGAGATGTTGTGAACGCTTCAAGGACTTCCGTGATTAGATTGGAAGAGGCGATACCGGCTGAAACTTTGGGTTAGATTGGCTTATCAGACCTGGTGAGGATATTTATATGATAACAAACACACTAAAGGCACACAATAACAACCTTATATTGCATCTAATTTAGAGCGACGTCATTTTCCATAATCATTTCAGTTCTTTAAATTTGGCAAATGAAATTCTGCAATCACACAGAGCCACAAAGAGGTATTGTCTGTGAGTGTATCAGTGCATGTATATAATTTCCAAACACACCCTATTATTACTAGTGGTACTAAAACTTCCAACGTACAATCTGTTCAACGATTTTTCCTACAATATTCCGTCGTCTGACAAAGATCATAATCTGACTGCCTGCGCCTGTCTCTCTCTCATTCCAAAATCTGATTTGGTCATGATTTTTCATGTCGCCACAGCAAGCCCCATCAAATTAATGTGGCCAGACTGAAAGAGACAGACCGAGCTGGATTCTTGGCACACAAGAATAAAAAAAAAAATGTAATATTGACTGCAGCTGTTTTGAAAGTATTGCTGACGTAAATGAGTGGAGGTCGTCTGGGCACCGCATCAGACAAAAAAACTTATCAGTCCAATATCACTGGAAAACATCCTGTCTTTTTGGCCTCAATTAGGTACTACTGACTACATCTCACATTTCAACATTATGGTGTCACGTGGGAAGATGACACAGAAATAACAAGTGTGTTTGCATTCACGCTCACGAGTCACATGGCATCAAATTTCAATTTATGTCACATCAAGCGTGTTTCCAGTACTAATGACTTTATTCAGACCATCGAAAATTACTGTATCACATGCCAAATATTTCATGAGGTTCTCATTTTTGAGAATTTTGCGAGTCAGGTGAACTATTCGTGAATTCAAAGAAACGCAAAAATATTGACTCTGATCCCGACATGAATGTGACGTGCATGCATACATTTCTCAATTCAGTACTGTAGTACTCCAAGATCGTGAATTTAACGACTTGCGAAATCGTCAGGAAGTCCTGATTTGCAAAAAAAATCAAACTTGTTATTTAATATGGCATATCTGGTAATGAAGTGTCTAGCTAAATGCAATGCTACTGTATCGGCACCAGCACTGTTCTCTTGCTCACCAGTGTTTATAAACTCAGATGTCATTCGCCTCTACATCTGACAAGAGATGGCGCAATTCAGGGGCAGCAACCCCCCCCCCCCCCACACACACACACCCATGTACTTTAGCACAAAAAAAAGGTTAATATAACATTTAACATATATAACATATAACATTTTACATCATCACTTACACTAACATATCATGTCACATCAAAAACATGACCATTATATTTAGGGAAATGTTCAGTGACCTCTGGCCTCTGACCTCTTGCAGGGACCTTACTTGAGGGACTTTGCAAAATTACAAAGAATGGATCAATTTAAGTGAAATGTTCTTGGATTGATGTCTTCTCAAAATAAAACATCTAGTGTAATAACATGAGCATATTGGGTAATAATTTTTATTTTAAAGATATTGGATTTTAGAAATAGTAGATGCATGGTGATGGGAGTGAAAAAAGTACTCAGCAAATGCATTTTTCATGTTTCTCCTTTACATCTCTGTCAAAATCCTGCCTCCCCCAAAAGATCCAAACCGAAACGTGATACCTCTCGCACCCTTTAGGGTTACAGATGTCCACACTACACGCTAAAAACAACAAACATGATGATGGATGTGTCAGAAAATAACCAGAGTGTGATTCTATTTTTGGTTCTTAAACATATCAATGTCTTTAGCTGATTATCTTAAGTTTGGCAATGGTTGGCAATGGGGCCTGATTTGTCCATTCCCACCTCAACTCCTAAACTAATCATCCGTAAAAACACTTGAAAACTGATAAAAGCAAAGCACTACAATCTTTGAGTGAGCAGCAAAAAAACAAAACAAAAAAAAAACTGCTCATATTTCAGACTGTTATATTTTTTCTTTTGTCTCCAGTAGGGATGGACATCTTCCCAGAGGATTAAATCATTCTCCTCCCCCACCCTTCTCTAATTCAAAAGACATTTTACTCAGCTGGTTTGACAATTCAATTTTATTCTTGTATAGAAGCAGCCGTGGAAAACTCAAACCCTGCTGGGTTTTATACCATCGAAAGAAAAATATCTTCCATCCTCCTCCACCCTTGGTGAGACGGGGAACGGGAGAGTTCGAGAAGCGGTCAGCAATGTAATCCCTCATGTTTTTGCTTCCCCACGATTATTCACGTATCTCGCACACGACCTGGGGTGAACGCCGTGATTAATGAAGCGGAACCCACATAATGCTTCATCACACAAGGGTTATCTCATCCCTGGGTAGCAAGCGATACGCCCCCCTCCAACCGGCAGCGACGGCGGCGACACTCTGGAGGCAAGCATAGATGATGGTGTCAGCGTTCATGCCGAAAGGAGGTGACCTCTCCTCTTGTGAATACAGCTGCAGCACACTAAAGGCAGCTATGACATTTATTAATTTGTTCGACATAATACAGTCCAACCTCTCTTATCCGGCCTCCTTATCATTTTTTTTTTCAAACTAATACTTATGGGGGAAAAGGGGATTCTAACTAAAACAAAATTCCTACACACACTCAAATGAATAACATATTATTCCCAACACGATTAACAAATCTTCACATCAAATTTTCAACTAAAAAAACATGCATTCAGACATTCACTACCCCAAATTTTGTGCTGATAGCAAAGAAAGAGTTTTAGTGTACGCTACCTGCAATAGGTTACATATAGCTACCATTGGGTAGGCAGCTGCCTGTATTAAACATTGAGTCTCCAATATCTGGCCAAGTCCCTTATCTGGATGAGCGCCCGTCCCGATGTGTTGTCCGGATAGGAGAGGTCAGACTGTATCCCCAGATTACTAAGCACAGTGGACTACATGGGTCAAGGATTACAGGGACTGCATAGATACCCAACTGATCCAAAGATGTTCTTTCCTCTTGGTGTAAACAATGGAGGAGAGATATCAGCATCTTTTTAAAAAATGCATGTTTACATAAATGTCTGTGCAGCATTAACAATGAAACATATTTTTGATTGACCTCCAATATTTTCTGAATTTTTATGCTAAAATACATGCTCACATGAATGCATTTATTACTGTTTATGACCTTTTAATAAGACTTAAGAATTGAAATGATTGTCATACAGTCAAACCTGTCTATAGCAGCCATCCTAGGGAAACAAGAAAAATGACAATTATACACCTAAGGTCTTTAACATGGCTTTTTCTCTTGGAGGAAATTGTTTAATGACCGTATAAGGCAGGTGGCTGCTATAGTTAGGTGGTTGCTGATTTTTTTTTTTTAATTTCTAAGTGAGAAGAGATGAAACTCCTGATGTGAAGCACTGATAGATATGATGAGTATCAGATAAATGTTACAGCAATCATGAGAAACAGCTTTTATGTTCAATTCAATTCAATTCAATTTTTTTATTTCATTTTTCGACAAGAACATATAGACATCCCTGATGTTGCGATGCCCTGTACCAAAAGACACATGTTGAATTTTTCTACTGGTATTTAATAAATAGTTCTATTGTTACATACTGCAGGCTGGTTGTGCCACACGTCTTTTGTCACACTGCCTTCATTCGAAGTAATTTTTGGGTTTTTACCTTCTGTTAAACAGAAGAGCAACTGTAGTATTGCTATAAACTCTATACATTCTGCATTTACTAATAATGCTGACAATGTGACAAATTATAATCTTTACAGACGCCAATATTGATGTATCCAATATGTATTCAATACACACAATATGCATTTTTTTTTATTCACAGCTGGCTTTATGCTTTACAGTCAATTTTAGTAAAATCACAATACAAAGTATAAGGATAAAGTTGATTTCCTGTACAAATAAAATCATCAATTTTTTTTTTCTATGCTGATCACCCGGTATGATTATCATATACGCTGGTCAGAACAACCACACTTACTGGTAAATTTGCGCCCATGTCGCAGTACTAAAAGCCAGTGTGAATGGCACGGTTGCTGCTTAAGAGTGATTGTGAGCCGTGAGAAGTTCAAGGCTGTCGTCGCGGGAATTCGGCTATCATTTAGTCATTTTTCCATCCCAACCTAAGCGACCCAAATTACGTGCTCCCACCACCCCTACTTACACCACACAATGATGTTTAATGATGTTAGTCTGACTGATGGAGACATCCAATAGTGAAAGCTTGTCTCCCAAGTGCATTAGCAACACTGATGAAACCCATTTGATAATCCGACCAATTTTGTCACCAAGAAAATGAAGTCATTTCATGGCCGACACTCAGCATTATGGGCTCCAAAATCTCTTGCCCTTATTACAGTCGACAACAAGCACTTTGCATCAAACGAGCCCTAATGTGTGATCATGCAACATTGTTTTATCAATTCCTAACACTGTCGCTATCTCTCATTTTGCATGTCTCTCCTCATGCTCTTCAAATAATACATCAGCCCCCTTCAAAGACTGCACATACTGAAGTAGAATATATCTGTCAGCTTTTTTTCAGAGTCCCTCACAAGCAGTACTAAAAACCACTCATTCTCTATAGAGGGTATACATGTAGAGAATCATTCTATACACAAACATATCTGGAGCAACCTTTTCACCACCAAATATTTTGCTTACAATGAATATAATGTCTTGAGCAGGATTTATATAAGAGATTAAAAATTCAAATCAGTCTAAATAAACTTTGCTGCAGCAACCTTTTCACCACCAAATATTTTGCTTACAATTGATATAATGTCTTGAGCAGGATTTATATATATAAAAGAGATTAGAAATTCAAATCAATCTGAATAAACTTGGCTGCAGCAATCTTTTCACCACCAAATATTTTGCTTACGGTTGATATAATGTCTTGAGCAAGATAAAAGAGATTAAAAATTCAAATCAATCTAAATAAACTTCGCTGCAGCAATCTTTTCATCACCAAATATTTTGCTTACAATGAATATAATGTCTTGAGCAGGATTTATCCAAGAGATTACCAATTTGAATCAATCTAAAACAAACTTATCTGGAACAACCTTTTTATCGCCAAATATTCTGCTTACAATGAAGATATGTCTTGAGGAAGATTTATCTAAAAGAGATTTTAAAGATTCAATAAATCCAAACAAACATATCTGGAGCAGCCTTTTCACCATCAAATATATTGCTTGCTATGAACTTACGCCTTGAGCAGGACTTAGCAAAAGAGATTAGAAAACAATTTGTATAAAGGCGAGTTAGGAAAGTACTGGCTTTAAGAAAATACCCAAAAAAAATCAAACAATTGTATGAAATATTTGCTATTCACTTTACTTGACATCAAGAACTACAGCCTTTTTAAGAGGGGAAACAGCCACTTCTGCAGACAGAATATAAAACAGCACTGTAATCCACTGAAGAAGGATTTTTTATCATTTATTAACAGAATTATCTATGAAAATGAAAAATTCACACTACCATCTGCACTGTTACTCTTTCTGGGGAAAAATCAGCATCAGATCACTTACATGGACTTTGTAAAATTGTGGTTTAATTGCAGCAACTTTACAAATACCATTATTTTCACATCTAACAAAAGTTAGTATTAATGCTATCAACACTTGTAATGCCAACTTGACAGATGTCAGATTAAGAGTAATGTCAAAATAGTTTCGTGACTTCTGACATTTAAGCCCTTGAGAGAAAAAGAAAAACATCAAAAGTGGAAAGGCTGAAAGGAATACAAACTAGCTTTCACACTCAACTCGGCTCTACGATTTCCATCCTAGAATAGCTGCTGATGATTGATCTTAGCTACACAAGCTCTGACCAGACTCACAGCCCCATCTGAGCCGCTGAAAAACCCCCGACCCCCCGAATCCGGGCGATTGCTATTCAGCGCACAGCCAATGCCAGCCGACTCGGGAGGGAACTCGATCGCACGGATCAGCTTCGCCGCGTGACGGAGTAGTCGCAGCTCTCCCCTCGTCATGGCAATGCGTCATGACGCTCATACTCACAACATTTCTATCCTTTTCTACTTCCTTTTGCACTTTTCGGCAATGGATATGGCCATGGAAGAATGGGTGATTTTTAACCACAGCATGTCCTTAAAGAGAAATTCAATTATGATATTATGTTGCTTTGTATTACACCAGAGAAATAAGAGAAGTAAATCAGTAAAAAATTGGGGGGGGGGGAACGAATCAGACACATAAAAAAGTAATGAGTTATAAAAGTTTAGAGAGTCAGACAAATTGGCAACTTTGTGCTCTGTGCAGACAAACTGGCAAGTCTGTGCTCTGTGTGATGTCGGTGCTGAGCAGCTCTTCATTTGTTTTGGACACAAAATATTAATGATTTTCATTTAGAATATTTGGGCTGAGACATAACTTGCAAAAAACATATTTCATTTTTAATTAATATCAAGAACCAGCTTGAAGAATTGTTTGTTTGTTTGTTTATTTGTTGTTGTTGTTTGTTGTTGTTGTTGTTTTTTTTTGGGGGGGGGGGTAAATTGTGAATTTTTGTGTAAGAACCAAATGGAGAGGTGCTATGGTACCTACAGTCCACAGAGTTGCCATTTTGTCTTACTCTCATAACTTTACTGTTCATAGATGTGTGTTGTTGTTTTTTTTGTGCATTTTCATTTTTTTTTAAATATTCACATATCTACTATCATTTTTCTGTTTTCATACAAAGCAATGTAATATCAAGACGGAATATCCCTTCAATAGGCTTTTTGTGTGTGTTTTGTTTATGGCTGAGGGGGTATATATATCAACAGAGCAATAAGTAGACACTTCTCTAGCAAAGAAAACTGGAAAAATGACA
Source organism: Diadema setosum (assembly GCF_964275005.1). Taxonomy (NCBI): domain Eukaryota; kingdom Metazoa; phylum Echinodermata; class Echinoidea; order Diadematoida; family Diadematidae; genus Diadema; species Diadema setosum. The sequence goes on along the minus strand of NC_092705.1, from coordinate 10,520,110 downwards.
ATTCAAGCCAATAATGAGTCTCAAGTAGTAAATTTCCTTCATAGAGCCTTCCTCTACTGCTTTTTGTGGCTGAACACAAAAATTAATATCTTTTAATTGTATTTGACATGCTGTTACAGAGCAAACTGCTAAGGAATTATAAAATCAAAAACATGCTACATTGATACATACACCACACAATATAAACAAGGGTACAGTCACATGGATGATGCAAAAAGATCTAAAAAAGGCAAAATGTAATGGAAAATCAGTTGGCACACTTTACTGACTACGCTTGTACACACTGACTCCCAGTATGCAAAGTGTGATAGATCTATCCTGCCTGATTTTCATAAACTCTTTGACTTCAAGGAAAGTATGTTGAAGGGGTAACTGCTATGTTATTTGTAGTTTCTTCAAGTTGGCTAGTCCTATATAGCATGAGTGGGTTTGTTGTCGTAATGCCGACCAGTTCCCTTTAATACCGCATGTAGCATGCACTGTCATAGATGCCGTGGCTGCGGTGAGCTATTTGACGCACTTGCTCAATTGTTGTGACTGTCCACATCTATAATCAAAAATATTTATGTGAAATTCATCTCACCTGGCCAAGCACACACACAAAAAAAAAAATTACTTGCGCTAAAATTTCCACTTTTACAGTATCACATACATTTTAGGATGCATGATTAAAGAATTAGAGCCATTACATTGTCCTATAAGACACAAAACTTTCCACTGAAGCGACTCTCCCATAGCAACTTCATGAGAAAAACTCAAAAGGATTTCAAACTATTTAACAGAATTACTTCACTTGATAACACACATACATGTACCTTTATCTATAGGGTTAAAAACAAACATACAAATGCACGCATATATATGCCAACACATTCAACTGTACTAGAACTTGATACATGCAGCGGCTTGGCACTTGATAGTTGATACAATCTTTTTTCTCTGACAGTACTCCCTAAATATATTCAATTTCAAAAATCCAATTTTACGGGTTTTCACTTTCCGAAATCAACCAATTGATGTAGTGCAGCTGGCAGGCTCTTTCCTCGCTTCAATTTCGCATCATCCCACAGGTAGGAGGATGATATCGAACTGCGGAAGAATATGACGTGATCAAGATTTTCTGACACAAGGCAACGGAGATTCATCAATCTCACAATCAATACACTTTTGGAGGGCATATCCGATGGTTCCTTTCCAGAAAAATACAAAGTATGAGCAGATGCCCTCAAGACAAAATTGACAGATTTCCCCCTTTGCTCTGCTAAAACTTTAATTCTGTATCTTTGTCAGCAACGAAAATACATTGCATGGCATGTATATTCCCCATCCAGCATATAAAAACATGCAGTATTATGTGTCATTGATTTTCATTCAAATTTCCGAAATTTGATTTACTATAGAAATACTGTCTTGTTATTGATTGTATCTTATATATTTCAGCTTGGAAAAAGTTGAATATTTTTTGGAATATTGAGTGAATTTTTGGTCTAGATATATCATGCACATAAACACTACTGAATTACTTCGGTCTGAGAATGTACATTATACACATAGTTCACATAAATATTTGAAATGAGGTGATGACAGTCCAGTTAACAAACTTTGAAAAAGTTCTTCATTAATACTGCAAAAGAGTTTTTTCAAAAGTACAATTGAGTAAACTCAAGAATCAAAATATGAACACTTGAATGACTGACTTTGTGCTACTGTACACAAAAACTAATCAACTAATCAAACTTAAACACATTTCTATTTTGTGAGTCCATCAATTTTACCAGTCCATGATTTCAATCATGGACATGAAGTAGCAGAATCCTTCATTCAGATCAAAATGTAGCCAGATATTCAAAGAGGAACTAGTGAGATATATTCCGCTATTAACTCTGTTTTAGCCAACTAAACTGTATAATACTTTAATATAAAATGATATTCAAGATGTCAATACTTCCGTTATATTCTGGTACTGGAAGGGATAATTTGGCAATTCAATATTAAAGCATAAACTATTAAAACTATGTTTTTGCTAGAAAAATAACAAAAATGATAGCATTTCAACCCATATAAATTACATTTATTAGGATTTTGTTGTTCTTGGTTAAGGTTTTTTTCTCCTTTTTGTTGTTGTTGTTTTATTAACCAAGAGGATAACAAAGTGTGCATTGTTCATTCCCAATTGAGACATGCACAGTTATTTTGGGGTTGGGATGATCGTACGTGATGACATTCATGAAACAATCTCATCAGCAAGTGTTACAAGTCTTGAATGGTATAATTGTTCAATTACACAAATGTAGAGCACTGAACGCACAAATAACATATACTGCCGGAAGGCGCTACACCACAACCTTCACCAACTCTGCCAGCCTACAAGGCTACGTTTCACAGCGTGGGCACGCACAAAGCCACTTCACAGGGCAGTGTTTTGTTTTGTTTTGTTTTGTTTTTTCCCCCTTATTTTCAGCCTGGTGAACGCGACTGTAAACACAACCTACATGACGAGATATTGCAGTTACCTTGTTCACGAGCCATAATTTGTTTACCAGCACACTTACAGCAGCCAGGAGGCACATGATGTTACAGTTGACTAGAAAAATCCAGTGAAGCAAAATGATCATATCTTCTCGGTTTCTATGCAATAACATATTGGTGAGATAGAGAAAGGCAAATCAGCATTCATCTGGGAATATTGTCCTTGTTAAGGTATTAATGTCAATATTTACAGGTGCACTCAGCTCTGTGGCTATACAGACCTGCAGACAGTATGAGTATATGGGTTATTTCTTTGGGCAGTGGCTGCTTGACATGCACATGTTTTTTACTGTTCAGTCAACTAATCGTGTTATATCTATGATGAGAGCACTGCAACTGCTTGCATGTTTACTTGTCATTAGTAATATAAAATCATACCGCCTAAGAATGAATTATCTAGGATAGATCTGTGCCAGTCAGTATCCTTTTAAATGTAATCATAAATCCATGACAGTGGTGTACAGTAATTAATGAATTTACCAATTATTTGTGTCCTAATTAACTATTACTTTTAATAGGCAACAAGTCCACTCACACCAAAGAAATATTGGATCTTGGATCGCAATGCATAACTCACTTTTATTCACATACAGATAATCAGCGAAAATAAAAATAAATTAATGAAAAATCAACTAGCTATAGGCGAATCCAACTTCTGAGCACTGTAACTTATGGCGGCTATAACTGAGGGGCTTCCAAAGAAGAACAAAAGCACTTTCAATGGGTTATGCAATGAACCAAGTGCATTGCTACATTTGTATGTCAGTGTATAAATTATCTTTTATTAGGCATACTTTAAACCCCAGTTAGAAATTACCATTAAAAAACAGTACCCAAACTGAATTGGTCTATAAGCATAAGTACTTTAAATCTTCAAAATTGCCCATGCCTGAACAATGATCAGAACCTACCCACTGTCTCCTTCATTAGGCTTAAAGCTACAAATAATGGGGTGAGAAAAGTGTATTTCGCTTTCACTTTCCATTCACTCTGGTTGAGGGACTTTTAAGCAAGGGTTAAGACCCCGTGTACAGTGCAGGGCCGGGTTCGGCAGCGGCTCGGCCACGGCCGAGCCCGCCCTCAATCGCGCGGCCAAGCCTTGCAATTTTGTCCGTTTACACTGCTGGGCTCGGCCGCGCTTTTGATTCAAACCTTTCAATATTTTGTCGTAGTGGCGCTCTGCTTGTAAACATACGCAATTTGGTATTGTCTGGTTTTCAGACCCTTTGCCAAATGAATTCCGTGGCGACGAAGTCGACGTTCGGGCAAAGGCCTTTGCCGAAGGAAAAAATCCTTTGCAGGACAAGGGGGTTAATATCCTGAACAGCGAAATAGTACAGGCAGAGGGTTTGGAAGCCAGACTAAAACTGGCCGCGCATTTGGCCCAGTTTGCGTTTACACTGAGAAAAGGTCGGGCTCGGCCGCAGTTCGGCCGTGGTCGAGACCACCTCCAGAGCAAGGCCAAATGCGAGGCCAATTTTGGCCTCGCATCTTTTGCGCATTTACACTGAAGCGGGGCTGAGCTCGGCCGCGGCTGAGCCGCGGCCGAGCCCATCTGAGATGGACCAACTTTTGTATCAATGAGGATTTCCATAGTTAGTGATCATTTAAAGGCACACACACTTCAAGCATTTTTTTTTAAAGATAACATTGTAAAAAGTGAACTTTTTAAAACCAACATTTTTGAGGTATGATAACAGGCCTAATGATGGCATTTAGTTGACTATTAAAATAAAGATAATTTCTACTTGGTATTTGGGCCTTGCCCCATGAGCTTCCCTGGAGGCAAACTTCACCATTACATCCCCTATCCTAACAGATGATTCCTGCCATGTTTGGTCAAGATCCAGTGGCAAAGTTTTCAAGAAGAAGATGAAAACTTGAAAAAGTTTAAAGCACAAAGCGTTTGTTAGTGACAAAATGGACAGTAAACAATCAAAATAGCTCACCTTGAATGGCTCAGGTGAGTTAAAACAACAATGTAATTTATAACATACTGTCATATCAATTTTGATATTATGATTGTAGGAGCACTACTTAATAACCAAAATCATATTGTAAGATACCACTATCAAGGGGTAAAAAAAGCAAACAAAAGCAACAGAAATATAAAAACTATACGAAGCCAACCTGAATATCTATAGGATCCAAAAATGAGAGATAATCAGGAAGTACAGGGAGCAGAAATACTGTTTGACACAAATAGGATACAGAGGGGAAAGACAGGAACTGATACCAAAAAATAAAACAAAAAAAAAAATATGCATACACAAAAACTCACAAGCATCACTATTACACGGGGAAAAAATCATAATAATACATGCACAATCAATCTGAATGAGGAAATATTTGTATTAAACCCAAATTAGGGATATTGTACGTGCAATAGGGAAGCCATACCTAGCAGGGTTCATCTATTAACTCCACTTTCGTCACGGGGGCCAAAAAGTACATGCCTTAATGGTTGCTAATATGCCTTAATGAGAACACAGGTCTGAAGATAGCGTCACAGTGATTTTGAATGCCTTTCACAGATCCCATCCCATATTAGATGTTATCCTATTCAGACAGCATAATGGGTGAATGCCGATGAAGGATGTACAAGCCCATTTTCATATCTATGCTACCTAGAATTTCATTTTTATTAGTCTCTTGTTCAGTCTTTCATTCGTTTTATCAGGACATGAGATTAACCCATTGAGGATGAGTCCCAAGAATACACGGGCAGGTGTCCATGGGAAATGCATGCTATAGCAAAATAAGTCTGTCCTAAATGGATTAAACTGTCGGCGTGACCATTTCTGATTGGGATATATCACGCAGTAAAATTCACAATAAACATTTGACCTTTTCTATTGACACTGTAAAGAAAGCTCACTACATTACTGCTGATCCCTGCAATTAGTAATGTACATGATTGACTATTGTCTGCATAAAGATAAGGATGTGACTCCAAATAACAGTCTGACTGGTTAGCTAAAATTCGCATTTCACGTGCGGTCGATTTGGGGGGTGAGGGGAGGTGATCTTAACATGAAGTAAAAGTCTAAAAGGCATATCTCATTAGCGGACATATTGCAGTGACTGCCGCAACTGATGGAGACATCATCGAGGATTCACAGAGATGTCTCTGAGACCTGCCGAGGAAAGTCTTCAGAAAACTTGAACATGTTCGATTTTCTGAAGAGACCCAGCTAGTCTTTAACAGGAGACTCGAGGCGCCACCAGGTTACTACCTAGTCTCCACACCAATGAGTTACGCTGTATCAACTTAAATCTAAAACAACAATTGCAGAAATAATCTACTGTAAAACACAATATTTTTGCGACATTAAATTTTCTCGAATTGGAGCAGATGGCCTTTTTCGCGGCATAAAATTTTCTTGCGTGGCCTCTTACATTCAATCTGTATAGTGTAAACAAGAACTTTCACGAGCATTTTAATTTCACGAATCTTGACTCTCGCGAAATTCACGAAATTAAAATGCACGCGAACATTCCTCAGTTTACAGTATGTTGAGGTTCCTTCCTGCAAATTGCTACAAGAAACTTCCTAGTGCAGAAAAGTCACATTCCTGTGTGAATTTTTTTGGAAGAAATTGAAGATGGATTACTGGTTGTTGCAAAACAACAAATTTGCAATTACCCTAATGTCACAATTCACATTTCTTTTTTCTGTCAGAGTGAATAGCCATAAAATGCAATGTTTATGAATGCACACACATACATGTAGTATAGAGACACACCCAAACATACTGTACACACTTAGACACTCACACCCACACTTGGCATTTAATCTATCACACAGATACAATGTACACTATTGTACAAGTACTGTGTACACTTTGTATTCTCACTGAACAAAGTTCAAATTACAAGGTTCACAACACAGTCCAGCTGCTATTTCAGAGTCCTTTGAAGAGAATGTCCAAATGCCACATTACTATGCTATATCAACAAATGATGTAGCAAGGAGCAAATGATAAACACACAGTCTGGAGAAAATGGAATTTCTTCTGAATGCCATTAAAACAAACTCTCACAAGACATTAACATCATTTATAATTACTTTGCAAACATGACAATTGCAGCATACAGTGTATTTAGATTCAACTCCTTGTGTCAGGTGGGTGTGCAAACTGGAATGTCACCCACTGACATTAACTGTCCTCATCCATGCAATATGAGACAAATAGAGCCATGATACCCTTGACAATCTAAACTACCATCTGACAATGAAAAAAGCCATGTGACATGACATGATCCTGTCCAATATTCTCATAGCATCAAGATGAGACAAAGTACTCTGTTACCAGAGAAGCTATCATGAATACAAATGTATATCCCTGATATTTCTTGCTTGGTTCATTTTAGTTGTCATCTTCATTATAAAAGTCAAGCATTTTAGTTTAGTTACTTGCCTGGCCAGACACATGTGGGTTTGTGTAGCAGTAGTATAAACCACATGGTAGACAAACAAGGGCCACCCGAAAAAAAGATGAATAAATAAAAATAAATAAATAAATAAATAAATAAATAAATGAACAAATAAATAAATAAATGTATAATAAATTAATAAATAAATAAATAAATAAGTCATTCCAGAACAACAACAAAAAGGATACAAAATCTTACATATTATCAATTATGTGGTAAATTCTGTTGACAGCTCCTAATAATGATTTTATCCTCACCTCCTTGCTAAAATGTCAAAACAACTTGATTGATAATACCTAATCTGTTGCGTAATATTCACATCTTCACTCAGGGGCTCGGAGAACATTTTTTTTTTGGGGGGGTGGGGGCTGCAATCTTATGGGGTCAAGGGTCAACCCTCAGAGAGTCATACATTTTGTTATGATTTTTTCTCTTTTCCTTTTAATTTTCTTGAAGAGCAAAAAGTATAAAATACTCATCAAAACACCATTAATCTCTGCTCTTTTGGAAGTCTTTGTTGATGTGAGGAAAATCCATGCGAACGAGTGGAATTGATACCAATCAATCAATACCAGCAAAATAAGCCACATACCCCAACTTCTTCCCCCCCCCCCCCTTAATCTCTCCATCTCTCTCCATTGACCAAAAGCAATTAGATTAAGTTTACAGAGTATGACTTGTACAAGGTGTGGTTTGTCACTCATATAGCATTACAAATATTATTGTGCAGCTGTGGCAATGAAGCACACTCTTGATAGCTGTTAAGGAGGTAATTCCACCCATTAAACTATTTTCAGTCAAAAGACAAAACATACAAATAGGAATAGCAATTCCTATGTAAGACTATGTGCCTCGGAGAGTGAAACTGTTGCGCAATCACCAAATGAGTCGAGAAATATCCTGCTAATGATGACGCACACATGAGCAGGAACACATTCAATCATTGTGCATTTACCATCTGAAATTGAGATTGAAGCTGACCACTTGCAACCAGAATTATCCATGAGAACTATCTTGTACTGCAAATGATTATCTTTCCCTTCCCTCAAAAAAAAAAAAAAAAAAAAAAAAATCCCTTTGAGATTTTGAGATTGAATGAGTCATGCTCTTCCTAAGCTGACCAGAGGAAAATATTTCATCCATTCAGTCTTCTCTGGCCACAAAATACTCAGCTCTTTCAAAATTATTTGTTTTCCAATATGATGAAAAAATCAATGTATCTCACGCTTGAAAAACCAAATGCAGACAACAACAACAAAAAATCTCCTTTTATGGAGCATCGTATCCAAGACATTTCTTTCTAGTTTTCATAAAATTGATAGTTACTCTCTCCCTTGCAGATGATCACACAAAGTCATCACTGGTCAAGGGGTTTTCCCCAGAAATCATTCCTGATTAAAGGGGTCCTCCTGCTTCTTAACATTGAGAAGGCAGTTTCCATGTCTTTTTGTATGTTATATAACCACTTGTGGATTTCAAACATGTCCGTCCTATAAGTAAAGTGTTGCCATTCTCACCTTCAAGAGCCTTAAAAGTGGGCTACACAATCAGATTTGCCTGAAACCAATTTCATGTCAAATTTCCTATGAAAATAGAATAAAGATCATGTTTCAACAGGTGGCAGATACAGCCAAAGTATACTCACCTTCTGATATTTCTGGTACTAAGTCTCTTTGAGATAGATTCTGTCTTTAATCTGTGTGGTACTCCAGAAAATCATAGTGAAGTAAATACAGTGGAATATAGATGCTGTTTAATTGTCGCTTACCAAATTTGATCTGCTGTTTGCTGTTGAGCTGCTGAGAGTTGGCAATGCACTGATGAGTTCAGGCTTCCACTGGTCAATCCTTTGGTCAAGGGTCCTGTCTGGGAATCAGAGCAGAGGAAGTATAGAGATAAGAGTTTGAAATTCACAAAGTGAAAAGAGGAAATACAATGGTCACTTCAATCTGTCATACAATTGCAAGAGTGTGCATGGCTGACTTTAATGTCGAAACACCATATGACCACAGAACAAATCCGAAGGCTAGTAGCCCTCCCGTATTTACCTCCTTCAGACACAGCAGTTTTGCACAGATTCACCTGGGTGCATCTATTGATTACTTTACTCTGGAAAGTATGGTGTGTGAACCTGTTCAAAATGGCACTGAAAATTCATGAGAGAGATACCACTCTCACCCCTGGGATTAATTGGTGATTCAACAGAAGACACTTAAAAAGTTATCCTGTCAAATCCCTGTTCAAACTCTCAAAGAGGCATGTTCACATGTTGCATGGTAAGGTGCATATTACTGCACTAGCTACATGTTAATGTCCACACAATACCAGCTGATGTTAGGGGATCACAGTTTGGCACTTTTGATTATTAGTATAGTAGTAGAAGTAGTAGCCGTAGTTGTAGTAGTAGTCAGTAGTAGTTGTAGTAGTAGCAGTAGTAGTAGTAGTAGCAGCAGTAATAACTTATCATTGTTATCATTACTATTATCACTGTTATTATCTTCAGTTTTCATTTCTTACATCACTATCATTATTGTTATTGCTGCTGTTATTATTAGTATACTTATTACTACTACCATCATCCAACGCAACAGCGACTACTACTATTACTATTACTATAACTACTATGACCTACTACTACTTCTACTTCTATAATATACTACTATTACAAACTGCCTAATTCCTGTTAGTACCGGTATTAGTAGTAAAAATGATGATGATGACTAGCACCGCAATTTTCTCTTTTTTTTTCCGGGCAAAACAAGATCATGTACACTATCATCATGGTCATCCTGCAAGCAATGTGCAGATTTCTGGTTTTCTCATTAGCTGATTCAATACATTAATGGGACCATGTAACCTACATCCTGACTATAACAATACAAGCAAGTCACTGACCTAACTGCTCCTCCAGAGTGTCGCGTTTTATCTGATGCATCTTATGTGCCACTGCACTTGAAGACACATTCACGCACAGGATTTATCAGTTTTTGCATCGCGATGCAAAAATTTACTTTTCATTTGCGATTATTTGCACATGTCATGAAAAGTGCTCCTTTGCAAATGATGTGTTTTGAATCTCCAGACTGTGCATACCTAAACAATGACTTAAGCATCGATGACCTCAGGCACCCTAATAAGCAGACCTTGTGTGGCGACTTGCATCAAGGAACTATACTAAACTCAAGTTCTTTTTGCATGCTGTTCACAAACACTAAACAGCACAAATTATTGCAAGGGTTTAAAAATATCAAGATGGCCCAGTTTTAGCATCGCGGTGCCGATCACAAGAGTTGAAACGATTCTTTGTGTCCACACACACAAATTTACTGTTTACAAATCACAATACAGATATTGACTTTAATAAAACTTTATATTTGGTGAGTAATAATGGGACTAAATATGTCTCTTGTTCAAGTTCAGTCGCCTCAAGATTTCCTTGTAACAAGATCTAATAACCTTTGAAACTACTGTATGCTTCCTTTAATAGCACACCAACAGACATCATAAACATGACACATCATCATGCAAAAGATGTAGAGGATTGTCTGTTTACATTTTGTCTAGATGATAAAGCATGTTCACAGTTCTAGTTATTCATTATTTTTTTTTTTTTTTTCATGCAGGCTAAACAACAGGAATACCTCTTTGTCCATGTTCTGGTGGTTTCATGAATGCAACAGACATCACGGATTCTACAGCCGCATTGATCTTGGAAAATTCCCCGAAATGTCCAATGTAATACCTCACTCAATTTAAAAATGTAAACATTCCTCAGTTCTCCTGTGATGCGATCACTACACTTGATATGATTTGATACATCAATACATTTGATATGCCCAAGCTTACATCTTTGTGCCATCAAACGTGGTGAGATCATAGGCTCAAATTTGTATGGTCCACTTCCCTTTACAACATGTACACATACCATTGCACGCGTCAATGTTTCCATTGTCATCATTGCAGTGTCTATGATCATATCTGCACATGCTATAATTTGTCATGTGTCCCCATCCAACAAAATGAATACATCCAATATTTTCTCAGTGGTTCAAATTCAATATACTCTCTGCCAAAAAAAAAAAAAAAACATGAAATGAATACATTTCAGAAAAACTTTGAATAGAATGGGATTTTTTGATGTTTTCTGTGATGGGATCATTCCTAATAGAGAAAAAGAAATAACATAAAAAATTAGAAAATGAAAAGAATAAGAAGTAATGCCTATAACATTGACATGTCTCAAAATTTGAGAATGATTAGCTCTGGGAAAATGACAGTATTGTAATAAACATATTGGTACATAAAAGCAATCAATAATGTGCTGCAAAGAGTAATATAAAACAAAAAGAAAGATCTGCACTTGTTTGGTGATTCACAGTTTGTTTTTGGTGAAAGTAGTCCATTAGATACCACCAACAACATTGGGTTTGTTTGGGGTTTTTTTTTCCAAATTTGTGAGGACTGACTCACTTTAAGAACAGACCAATATTGCAGTCTTATTTAGCCTCTGAACTAGCAGTCATGCAGGTTATGATGTGGTCAGTCATCAATTAAAGTCCATCAGACTTTAGGAGAAAGCATTGTTATTTCTACAATGTACCTTTTGTTCAGAGCAAATCTTCCTCTATTTTCACCATCCTAAGTTATCTACCACTGCCATCAAAAAAAAAAAAAAAAAAAAATGAATGATAACATCGCAATACCACTAGAAATCAATTATAACAACATCACTGGGTCTAGAATGTGAAGGACAGGGCAGTCAGTAGTACAGAAAAATGGGGGAAATGCACTGAGGGATTAATAGTAAATACAGGTAATAAACATTAGTAATTAGTAATGGACAGTCTGTTTTCCTACTCGGATGACCTAGAATTTCCATTTTAGAGCCATATGAGGCACTGTGTCCATTTAGTCCCTATTTGCATTCTGAAAAGAGGTTCATATTATTTTCAAAAATGTTATCTCCATGATAGAATATTTTCACTTCATCTTTGCATTTAATCTTTCACATCATATTGTACTTCATCTCCAGAGAACATATTTGCAAATATGTGTATCATGTCGAGCAACTGCATGCTTTAGGAAATCTAAGAACTACAAGCAGAAGCAGACTTTCATATGTCTAGTGGGACAGAGATGGTTGTAAATATAACAGAACTGCACAAAATAGTTGATGAAGATCATGCCTAAACAAAAACAAAATCCATTTGCACAAAAAAAAACAACTTAAGATGTAAAGGGTACTATAATGTACTATACTCAAATTCTCCTGTGAGCTCTCAATCCTTAAAAAGGCAGTGTAACTGCTTTATCCAAATTGGTTCTCCTCTTCCTCACAATGAACACACCCTTAAACCGGAATTTCATTTTGTTTCCAAAATCCCATGGGATTATGGGAAAGGCTTTAACAAAGTCATGGACCACTAGGATTTGCCCTTTATTAGACTTTGTCTGGAGTTGCACTTTTATTTTATTTATTTATTGTTGTTGTTGTTTTTTGGGCGAGCCTACTCATATGATCGCTCTAACATGGGCCATGTAATGAGGCACTCGCCGACAAAGTGCAGCCCGACACCTCTGGTCGAGACAAAGCAAGTGCACTTTCTGTTTTCATCGCTCCAGCCATTACAAAACGCTTACACAAATGGGTCGCTCCTAAATGATTCCCATTATACACGGTAATGATTTTGTGGCACAAGATATGCTTGTGATATTATCCACGTACATGTATGATACTGCATGTTGAATGTCCTTCACGTATAGCTCTGTTCACAACGAAATAGAAGGATGCTTTTCAAAGGCATACATGAGTTCCGCATGCAATCAAGAGCATGGATTGCCAATAACGTTCAAGTCATGTGCTCCTCATGCTAAATTGATCTAGCATAACATGTTTGGTCATCATTTTTGCAAACTTTGACAACAGTGTCAAAAAAGGTACCATATATACACCTCTTTATGTTTACCTTGGAACTTTTTCAAGTTTTTCCATTTTTTTTTTCATGTCTTTAGAAGGATCAGCCTTTATGAAATTCATACAAATATGTAACGCATCCAAACTTTGCCAAACTTCAAGACACAGATTTAAGTTTGAAACCAGCAAAGTAAGCCATATTTATGATTTATACGGTACAAGTATTTCCCCCTATATTTGCATACATGTACATGGTAACAAGCAATCTCATTTACTAACTAATGAACAATTTCTTTCAAGTGGCAGATGATACACTTTTTGCATATATTGATGTTCTTGCAGTGTTGTCTAGCTTCAAATAAGTCTTCCATTCACTTTGGAACATTTCATGAATGAGCAAAGAGTTCGGCATATAATATACAAGATTTCAATATATTTTATGTGTGCAGTCTATGACAATTGGTGATGGCTGTTGTTATGTTCAATTGCATGAATGAAAGTTACCTAGATGTAGGCCTACATGCAATATAAATTGATTTGATTTTAACAATTTCAAGATACCCAGTACATTTTTTTCCACTCAGATCTTTCAAAATACAGGAATAAATCTATACGGGTTGAGGGCAATTACCCTCTGGGCAATTACCCCTGACCCTTACCCTAAATAATCCTGATCCTGAACCTAATCCTAATCCTAACCCTAACCCAAACTCTAACCCTAAACCTAATCCTAACTCCAATCTTTACTCTGACCTTATAACCAACCAGTATTTAGCTGGGGGTATGAATGATGTTGGGATTCTCCTCCGATTAGTTTGGAGGATTTAGTATCACATCAATATTTTTACAAATTTACTATGCAACACTTTACGTTCACCTAGAAAATGTGCTTTGAATGATAGATCTGAATGTACATTATGTTACATGATTTCAAGTTTCAAGTTTATTTTCCACTTCTCATGGGAAAAAAAAGTAGAATCAATGTAAGACTTCAAAGTAGCACTACAATTGTATATATGAACAGAATTTAAAAAAAAACAAAAACAAACAAACAATCATTGAATCATTGGGATATCCACCTACAGCTGTACGCACAGCGCAAGTTCTATGATTTTGTGTGGGCAGTATGCAAATTTGCTTGCAATAAGCAAGAATACATCTTCTCAGAAATATATTACACTTTTAGATACTGTTAACACAGGCATGGGAGGGAGGGATATACATGTATATCCACAGGCATGTGGCTTTTTGACAGCAGAGTTTGTGATTCGGTAATCACATTCTGGCCTGAATTTGCTCTGCTCTGCGCTGCTCAGCCGACGCTGGACCATTGTCCCTTGGCGATCCAGCGAGAAATGGCACGACACCCGCTCGCGTCACTTTGGGAGTGTGGATTTTCAGACGCAAACAGATCGATGCTGCCATTGGTTTGAGCAGGAACTTCTTCAGTTTGCAAGAGCATGTAGCAACACATCAAGAAACGTACACATGGGCTTACCTTTCCTCGCACTCATACAAAAGGTTATCATACAAATGAAAAAATGTGGCATAGTAAGTCTTGGAAATTTTTTCCTCTATCTCATACATTTCGCAAAATATACATTATAAGCATTTTAAATTTTACCACTCAGTTGAAGGAGGCATTGAGAAGACAACATCCAATAATTTGATATCGATCAGGCAACGTCCTGTGAGGAATCCTGAAACAATGTGAACTTCTCAATCTGTTATGTTCCAAATACAGACATGAAGCTATACTAAAATACACGAAAACATTCAATAGCCTGTCCTAGTTCGAAGGAAAACCACTGTTAACAAAGCAATCTGGAGCCATAATTTGCAACAGTGATACTGTATACACCATATATATTTCATAAATTGGGTCTCGCATTTAATGACAATTTCTCATGTGGTTGAGTTTCCAATTGAGAACTGCATAGACAGAATAAGAAAGAAGTGTTTAAATTTTAAGAGGATGATTAATTTGCAGTTTGTGCTGGTGTTAGCGAGCTATGATGGGCAAAGAAATCTTTTACAATATACCCATGGATGAAAGATGTGTCCTGGGTTGGTTGGTCGGCATGCTCTACCACATTCTTTCTTACTCTATTTTACATTGTTTGATAAAT
Organism: Diadema setosum; assembly: GCF_964275005.1. Lineage (NCBI taxonomy): Eukaryota > Metazoa > Echinodermata > Echinoidea > Diadematoida > Diadematidae > Diadema > Diadema setosum. The sequence goes on along the minus strand of NC_092705.1, from coordinate 10,505,101 downwards.
AATGTCATTTTTTGTAAACACAGACATAAGCAATGACAGATTTCTGAAAAAAAAATTTATCATTTAAGTCTCCATAATAATCCATTAACCATAGAGAAACCATTCCAATGTATCTAGGGCGGCACTCAGACTTAGCTTATCAAAGACGGAGACACAGCTTTGAACAAATACCCCCCGCAGTGTTTTTGTCACTTGGGAGAGCGTGGACTTCAGTCGGAACATTACCAGAGATTGATAGGAATTCACACACACACACATTATATGCACATGAACACATACACCACATACGTGTAGCTATGATCACACGCTTCAGTAACACGAATAAACTTGATGACGTCATGTGCAGTCTTTCCTTCTCTGTATGCTAGATTATAATAAACACCTGCCAAACACACAGATATAGTGATGGAAAATAATAATCATGGTTAGTGTCACATGACTTTGGTTCCAGACTGCTTCCGTTCTTAATGAAGGTTGAGGCGGGCAGTATAGGAAGACACATACACATTTTAACCACCTGCTGATAATAATAATAATAATACATTACATTTGTAATGCGCTTAATACAATGTTTCTAAGCGCACAGGGAAGAGACGAAAGGAAAGATGAAAATGAGGGAAACAGACAGGTCAAAATATAAGTAAGAATAACATGACATAAATCAAATGTGTACCAGTAATTAAACACATACAATAATTGAATTACACTCAACACATTAACTTAGGAAAGGAATCAATATGGGAAAAGATAAGTTTTAAGTAGTGCCTTAAATGATTCTACTGATGGGGCTTGTCTTATATGAATGGGTAAATTGTTCCAAAGCTTGGGTGCAATAACTGCGAATGAGCGATCTCCGTAGCGTGTCTTAGTGCGAGGTCCGGGTAACAGTTGAAGATGGGCAGTAGCATGGGAGCGCAGACGTCTAGATGCAGAAGAAGTTGATGAGGATCGGAGAGAGATTAGGTTCTGTAGGTATGAAGGGGCTTGGTTATGGATAGCTTTGTAAACAAAGAGAAGAACTTTGAAGACAACACGATCCTTTATTGGCAACCAATGAAGTGACTGAATGATTGGGGTAATGTGTTCAAACTTCTTGGAACGTGTGACTACTCTGGCGGCGGTGTTCTGGATGTGTTGAAGGGGTGCAATATGGGATTGGGGTAAACCGGCTAGGAGACTGTTACAATAATCAAGGTGAGATGACACGAATGCATGGATAAGCTTTTCTGTGGCAGAAGCGTCGAGATACTTGCGGATCCTGTTAATCCTAGCTATCCCCCACGAAGCTGTCCTGAACTTGTTACGGATGTGCTGGGCAAAGGAGAGGTGCTTGTCAAAGGTTACACCAAGATCTCGGACACACTCAGACTTCTGCACACAACCCGTAGATAGGTCCAGGGGAGGAACATCGTCAAACCGCTGTCTGAATCTAGAAGATACATGCAACAATTCAGTCTTCGCTTCATTGAGCTTCAGGTTGTTGGTCGAGGACCAGGTCTTGACATCGTGTAAGCAATTTGTGAGTCTTCTAATGGCATCACTTCTGTCGATGACATCAGCTCTCATAACGAGGTAAAGTTGGGTATCATCCGCGTACATGGCATGCTGTATACCATGATGTGAACTGATTACATGATCAGATATTTTATTTTATAAAATCTGGAAGAAGAAAAAAATCAAGTCCTATTGACAAAGGCAGTCACCCTTGTTTTATGGTTCATCATTCCACGCGTTTATGCACGCTTATGACTGCACCATATTTTCTATGGACGAAAAGACAACCTCATAATATTGTTTTCTTTTGACTATGGGTACATTGTCATGCAAAAGCGGTATTTAATGTTACTAGTTGTGATCCAACTGAAGTGTACTACAGTCACGCTTTGGAGTATGGCTCTACATTTTTCCACGATGTGAATCAAAACCCATCTATAACCCTCTCCGTGCCCTATATCATATTACCTGCCCATAGGTTTGTGTGTGAAATTTGTGCACATTTGACGCTGGTATGACAAGGGTAAAAGCAGCATTATATTACTAACCTTACATACTGTAAGGATCATGTTCTTGTTTTGGGTCAATCAAGGCTAACAACTGAAACGGACCATCATTTTTGTCATAGACGTTTCATGTTGTCATCCATGATTAATGATTAAATTTCAAAGAGGCACAGGCATGGCCTTGCCTTCATAATCTAACTTATATTTTTTTGATTCTGTTTTTTAAAATCAGCCTCTTTTGTCTCACATCTTTGACTTATTGTACTTGTAGTCCAATTTCATCTGAGTATGCATCAAACACCCTGTTTGGAGACTCGCACAGCGCACAAGATCAGCAATCATGCCTTTGATAGAAACAGGCCGAGAATCCATCCTCCCAAAATTACTTTCCTTGACCTCACCATCAACCATAAAAAGAATGATGGGTGAGTAAAGTCGTCAGAGACGGATCGTAACCACGGAGCGAGCATTCCCGTCACCGCCGCTTTCGCCTTCCAAAAGATCGGACGGTGGATAAAGCGGACGCACTCAAATGAAAGGAAAGGAAAGAGAATGGAGGACCTGAACAAAGTGCAGGACGCCGGGATGAACTCTGAGCGCTGACATTTGAGAAGAAAAGGGACGACATCGCAATCTCAAATATCTGCCATAATCTTGTTGATTCTTAACGCCGTTTATCTATTTAGAGGCATTCTGCAGTCAGCTCTTGCCCTCTCGCGATCTTTCTCCCTCTCTTTCCTTCCGCTGTTCACATAAGAGACTGCTGTTTGCCAAGATTTACTCGCTTATGAATATTGCCTGGTAAAAAGAGAAAAGATAAAATATTCCAAAATGGGAGGAAAAGAAATCCCTTGTGCTCTCAGAGAAGATTGCAAATGCACAGTGATGTTAAACAGTTGACCTAAAATCAAAAGACTTATACCCCCCTAGCTCTCTAATAACAAAATACATACCAGCAACACAATTTACATGATACATGGTAGGTGTTCATAATAAATGGGAACGCACAATATTGCTTAGCCCCGAGGCAGTACATTAACAAGCTATAACGACAGGGTGACTTAATGCTGAACGTAATGTTGATGTTGAACCGAATACCCATGGATAATGCAACTACCCGACCTTGCACGTTCTGCACAGCCATGCGTAGTCTGCCCTTGCACACATCTTGCGCTAATTAAGAGTAAGCTGCCAAGCAAGCTAACTGTGTGATTCAATTCCACCTTAACTCAATATAATTTAGTATGGGGCTCACCTGTTAACAGAGAACCGCTTTAGTGGGAATACCGCTCAAAATTTGATATAACAAACGCTTTATGGGTTATTTCTATCATTTAATCTGTACCACAAACAGCTTTATTGAGATGTATTTTGGCTGAAACCCATCCATTTTCCCTCACTGATGTCTAAAAATGAAGACTATTAAAAATCACTAGAATAACCACAGGGATTTCATTTCCTTGTCAGAATGGTTACTTTTCAACCAATCCCTGGTATATTCTGCCAACAGACAGCCTAAAGTTATGTTATTAGGCAGTCAGACTTAATCTGTTGGCCTACACAGAAGGACAGCACTGTGCTGTGATGGTCACAGTCAGCGTTGTCAGCCTCTACGATGATTACTGGAAAGTGGAGATTTTCGTGCTAGTAAGTTTTCATGCTCAACCTGGCAAGATGAACTTTGCCTGTTTTAAATCCAAAGAGAAAGGTCGTTCCAAAGATGATTTTTTAAAAAAATATATATGCAAAAAAAAAAAAAAAATGTGCTTGTCACTATAAGTTTTGTAGTGTACATGTTGTCAACTCACATGGTGCAATGAAAACATGTTTATGTGTAAAAAGTAATAGCAGCACTGCATTTTCATCACAATGGTAGGATCATAAGCATTGTAACTAGATCTGTATTGTGAACTCCAAAGGGGATTATTTTGCATAACAAATTAATAAGGTTGTTCCAATCATGAATTTTCCCAGACTTTGAGACTGCTATGCCTTTTTTTTTTATTGCCAAAATGTCTCTCAGTTTCATAGCACATGTGCACTTGATGTTGTTGATATCAAGGCTACACTGGATTTTGCACAAAATGCCCAAATATTGGGTGTCAAGCAGGTTGATTTGCACAGGCCAATACCAGCCAACACTTAAGCCAGAACCCCACGTAGACGGGAGATAAGTTTGTTGCCTGACCCCTCCCGATTAAGCGGGGGCCATTGTATCATCTATTTTTATTCCAATGAAACTGTCAAACAAAAAGATGTCACACTAACATGTAAAACATTATTCATAATATAATTCATTGATATAGATAGGAATACAACAAGTACACTCTAAGCCATCATGTCCAGACAACAAACTATATCACATTCACAATGGTTTGATGAAAACTGTATTTTCCTTTTAATCACAACATCACTTTTTAATTTTACTGTTAGAGTTTCAGTAGGTAGAGTTAAAACTTGTCTCTCAATTCAGCCCTTAGGTTTTTTTAAATAAATTAACCATTTGTTTTAGGTCACAGAATTTTCAAAAGCTTCTGAATTTCTACATCTGATTCCTAAATTGGCAACTCATTGTATATGAAAATTCTTGTTTCTCTCTGAAACGGGTATGCTTTGTTAGTGAATTGCTATTGATTTTGAGCAGATTGAATGTATGAACTTGTTCTATAGATCTAATACTTCTCCAATAAAAGATAAGCAGCACTTTGGAGGTGCCAATTTGGTGATGACAGTATGATAGTATCTGTTGCAAAAATCTACCAGGATTTGATGAGGGTTACAGTAAAAAGTGCCCCCATTCCCCCCCCCCCCCCAAAAAAAAAAAAAAAAAAATCATGCCTACTTCAATGTCATTCTGTCCATAGATTGACTATAAAAGTGTCTGTTAAAAATACATTTTAGCCATGTTAATATTTAGCCAATTTTTTTACCAAGGATAAATGTTGATTTATGTTTCAGAGCAAGCAAGCATAGAACAGTGTTATCTTTGTAAAACTGGAACACACGAATAGCAGTTGTTCTTCCCCTATCAGAAATTGTGATCATAAATCATGCATCAAATAGTCCTGGGACAAACTTACAAACATGGTGTATGATATTATTTCCACAAGATTAATGATAATTGCATATTAAATCACTTTGACATGCTTTCTCTCTAGTCTCTCTCCCTGTCTTTCTAGCTCCTTTTCTTTCTCCCTGGTTTCCTCAGTTATCAGGCTGACATAGATAATTATCAATCGTAAAGTACGTCATTTGTCTGTTACCATGATACACTCGGATTGATAAAGCCACCATCACCGCCTTTTGCAGGAGTGTCCCACATACCTCCACATATACCCTTCTCTCCTTTTCAATAAGGGCCCAATCTGCGCTAATAACGGGTCCAGTCGGCTTTTTTCAAAGAGAAGTGCAACTGCCCTGTGCCAGTGCAAATCTGTGATAATGGAACACTCGCAGGAAGAGAGGTTGGTGTATTAAAGAATACAAAACCATATAAAATGTGATTTCAAGAGTACATTTAAACAGAGTTTTTGTATTGTCTATTGTATGTTTCTCATGACTGTTTTATCTAGTTTTGTTTTGTGTTTTTGGTCATTTTCCTTTTCCTCTTTCCTGAGAAAGAGATAGGGAGAGAGAGGGAAAGAGAGAGAAAGAATATGTTACATTTGTCTGGAGAGAGCTTGTGATTGTGGGAGACTGGTGGGTATTTAACCAAATATGTAAAACCAAGGAGGTTCAAGAGCTGAAGTTCCAACTGGCTATAACTATTCAACGTGTGTCACTGCCAGTTTTCTATGGATGGGCAAAAGAATTCCACAGGTGCATTTGTGGCTTTGATGATCAGGGTTTGAAGCCACTGTCTTTCTTAGCAATCTGATGATTCATTTGAATGCTAACATAAAGTTGGTTATCATATACTTATTTGAATTTAAAAAAAAAATGGAAATAAACTCACTTGTTGCGACGTCTCGCCAATTATCGATTGGATTCTTCAGGCAAATGACACTTTCATTATGGAACGGCCCTTAGTGCAAGATAGTGCAGAGCTAGTGTACACTGGACCTTGGGTATACAGTCAATCTTGCTTAAGTCGACCTCACATAAGTCGAAAAATCACCTTAGTTGAAGGCCTTTTCATGCCTTTTCTCTTTATATTCTATTGATTTTAATCCCCTATAAGTCGAATTTTCTCTAAGTCAAAGCTATTTCTTCAGTCCAAATAGATTCGACTTAGGCAAGGTTGACTGTATTTTGCACACAGTCATGAACTTTGGTCGTATCTTACAGGAAAACACCAACACTGCGCATGGAGAGGAAGATCTAGTCTTACAATGGAATCCCTTGACATATCCACAAGCAAAATATCAAATGTGACATTTGGTAGAATGATTATCATCCCAGGCAAGCAGGGATAGCCTGGTGGTAGTGTCCCTGCCCGTAAAGCACGAGATGACAGGTTCGAGTCCCTTGGCTCCTTTTTTCCGACATGTTTGTTAAATTACAGATCAGCAGTTGTAATCTTACAAATTTTATTTGTTAGAGGGAGACAAACTGAAGAAAATTCAAACCTCAACATTCACCCCTCTACTTAATATTATCTTGCATTTATAAATGCCTTGTCCACCTTGGACTACTTAACAATGCGCACCGTCAGAATTTCGGAGCTTGGGTATTTGTTCCAAGTTCATTGTGTCACTGCAAGCAACCAGGGATATCCTGGTGGTAGCGTGACTGCCCGGAAAGCAGTGAATGACAGGTTCGAGTCCTGTGGTTCCTTTTTATGACATGTTTGTTAATTACAGATCAGCAGTTGCGATCTTACAAATTTCATTTGTTAGAGGGAGACAAACTGAAGAAATTCAAACCTCAACCTTTACCCCTCTACTTAATATTCTCTTGCAATGATTATTATTTCAGCTTTGATTCTGATAGTCCAAATGAATCCCATTTGCATGATCAATCATTCAGATTTAAACCTAGCCAGAGAAAAAATTAGATTTCCATACACCACTGCAATAAAGTACTCATTACAGATGACCTGGTTTGTGCATACAAATATCAAGCCATCCGCTAACCGCGCAATACAAATGTGCAAATGTTATCAATATTGCAAGCCAATCCTTAACACTTTTTAACACAGACAGTTTTATGCTTCTCCTGCTTTACTTCCCTGGCTTCTACAGCTCGAGTCGATCAATATGCCTTGTTCTACATCATGATGCGTTCAGGCTGAGCCATATACATGTACCGTGTAGACCTGTAAAAATTGGGAGGATATAATCTTCGGCACTCTCAGCCATATTCCTGCTGCATCAATCATCCCTTTCCTAATCTATCCTATGTCCCTCTCTCTCTCTCCTTGAATCTTCCCTTCTTTCATCCTCTGTCATGCTTTTTTATCTCTTTTAATGCAGCAAAGGAGTGCCCTCGAGATGAAATCTTTCTTCTATCTTTGTTGCTAGGCAACAGGATCTCTCTACCTCTCTCCAAAAAGGAAAAAAAAAACTCATTTCAAAATTGAAAGTAACGGGGATAAAGAAGATGCACAAAGGAGAGCCTGTGACAAATTGCTTCTTGTCTCTTGCAGTGAAATAGTGTCTAACTTTCATTTTGAATAACTGATAATGGAAATGTAACATTTCATTTTAATCTGGACACACGGAGAAAAGTACAACTGAAATGAAAATGGATATTTCCACATCATTTTTATTTATTGCATATTTCTTCTGTGAGATTCTCACAATTTTTCTCTTTGTGTATGTAAAAAACAAGCCCAAAACATGTTAATAAATTGTAATAGCATTATATAATGTTAACTTTTTAGAAATGTGATAGTAAGCTTAACTGAAACTGAAGTAGAAACAACGGACTAGACACAAAATTTGATGAGGAATAATGAAGAATGAGGTTCAATGCACTGATTCACATTATTTTGAAGAGTTAAGAGCATTGAACACATATTTCAAAATAAAACATACATGGCACTGGCAATGATTAATCAATTACACAATTGTGTATTTGAAAACAGGAAGAGAAAGAGAAAGAGTTTTGACAAACTTTTATCACTTAGCTGATAAACTGGATCATTGATGTGAATGTTACATGTTAAAATACAAAGTATGTCACCACGTTCATTTCTAATCTATCAGTAATATCAAAGTGTTGTCTGCTAGCTGGCTAAAATTGGTATGATGTACATATTCCTGTCTTACCTTAAGCTCACGCTCCATTTCAATAAAATATCCGGGCCATTAACTCTGGTGTGGATTCACACAAGATCTACATATGATGTGGATGTAGTGGCAATAGCCACATAGACAACCATTACCCCTGGGTTGTTTGCTACATGACCTAGCAACAATGTCTTTACACTTGTGTTGGTCTACTTTTCTATCAATTTGTCTCATTTCTTTAAATTCTCATTTTCATAATATTTCACAATGCTTAACATATTTGAATAATCGCTATTATTCCATTCATAATCAGATTAATACTTCTAATGCTAATGTGGAAATACATGAAGCAAATGGATTTCTGTACTAAGGTATTGAATATTTACCTGGCAAATTATCTTCAACATTCACATCATACTGCAGGTAAAATTTGTACTTTTCTCTCTCTCTTTCCCTATATCTGGAGCAATGATTAACTGAATTTTATCTACATTTAGTTGTAAACCCCAATATCAGAAACATCACGTTTGTAACTGCATAGTTATATGTTAAATCACAGGAGTTAAAAAGTTAATTTTTCATATTACATGTAAGTTACCCTTGTGGTCATCTTTCACATTCTCTCAGACACTCATACATATCATGTACGGTAGATTATATAACATCTGTTTCAGTATATACTTGGTGTATATTACTATTACTACCATCATTATTATCAATAGTACAACAGTAGTTGTAGTAGCATTGGTGGTGGTGGTGGTGGTGGTAGTAGTAGTAGTAGTAGTAGTAGTAGTAGTAGTAGTAGTAGTAGTAGTAGTAGTAGTAGTAGTAGTAGTAGCAGTGGTAGAAGTAGGAGGAGGAGAGTAGTAACATTATTACTATCATTGTCATTAATTTCATTGTTAGCATTATCATTATGATTATAGTCACTGAAATCATCATGAAATTGTCATCATTTTGGGAAAGGGTGAGGCAAATGAAAGACTTCATATTTCCAGCCAGCTCTTTTTGCCTATTACTTCCTTTCCAATAGTTGTAAAGTACTTAATCCAATATACCTAACAAAAGCAAAATGTACCCCCAAAGCACACCAGGTTTTTTCGCAAAAAATGTTATCCTATTTCATTTGACATACATGTACAATACATAGTTTCTTTGAAATCATGTGCATTTAACCAGTGTTGCATACCTTTGCACCAGACTTCCAAAATTGGAACATTCCATTTTGATGAGAGGTAAATACATGTATGTGCTAGCAGAGGACTACAGTGTATGCCCGCTGTTTACCGTTCACGACTCGGTGTTCAGCACCATGGCAGAGAACCACTGGCGGTTTTTCTAGAAGACGGCAAGAGAAATCGATGCTCGGGGCTCGAATTTCGGCCTAGTTTGATCAGCGTGGGACGGGGGAAGAATCCATGGCAATTTGCCATTCAGTGCATAGAGGGCTGCTGTGCAGCAGAGCCGGCTAGACCGCTGGACAGGCGGTTCGACGAGTGGGAATGTAATCTCCTATTTGGCAATTTATCTCCTGCACCATCGCTAGTCTTTACTGCATACACTTCTACTCAATCCCCGTCTCTTGCAGAGTAAGGCATTATGCTGATGCCAGTAAATCTTTTACTAGGAAAGTGCACACACACACACACACACACATTATACAGACATTGATACACTAAAATGGGATACTTGTGATGTAATTACATCATTACATCATTGCCTCTTTGAATCTGCATAAAAATTGCAACCAATAGTCAATGTAAAGGTCCATGACTTTCTTGCTATGGTCTGATTTTAATGAAACCTTCAGCACATAGGCTTGAACATAACCTTAACGCAAGATATTTTCGCGACATGAAATTTTAATGAATCGGAGCCAACAGTCTTTTTTTGCTGCATGAAATTTTCACTTATTGCGACTGGCATTCAATGCATATTGCAGTCAAGAACTTTTGCATGCAATTTTGATTTCGTGAATCTTAACTTTTGCGAAAGTCACCAAATGACTAAAATGCATTTCTGGTCTTAAAGTATGCCCAATTCTACTGTTCAGTAATTGCAACATGGAGTGGAATCTCTCTGCCTTTGAAGCTATGTCTACCACCAACTCCTCTGTTTTCATAGGATGAATCATCTCCCACTAGGTACTGACACTTGGGATATATACCAAGTACTTTGAGATATCAAATAACGCTGAAAATAGTCCTAACCGTAGTCACTGATCTGTGAGCACACGTCAGCCAGATTGTCCCTGAAAGAAATGATTTACGATGCAAAATTGTTGCATTTTGAGGGACACAAAATTATTCATAATTTCGTCACAGGGATAATAATGTGTGTGGTTGAGTTCACAAAAAAGAGTAATATGTACAGATAGTTACGTCTCATAGTCTCTTCCCTGTGTGCATGGACACACACAAAGGTACACAGCAACGGCATGCACTCATCTTGCGAAATTTTGTCTTCCTCAAAATCCTCTAATACCTTGCTTCATGTGGTAACACAACATGTGCTCCTGCAACAGTTGTTTGGCCTTATTTTCTACCAGGACTTAGGGTTAGGGTTAGGGTTGTGATAGGTTTCAGGTTTAGTTTGATGTGAGGATTAGGATTAGGGTTAAGGTTATGTTTGTGGTTAGAATTTACGTTTGGATCAGTGTGCAGATATTTCATGGGAGGAACTGTCGCAGGAGCAAATGTCATGGAACCGCTTCATGTATTTTTGGGTTTGTTTTTGTTTTCCTACAGTTCTACCTTTGGCATCACTTTGAATCAAATCACGCGATCCATGTTTGGTAGGCAGAGGAAAATACCAACCATCCATGAATTTTCAGATATTGTGATTGTGTTTGTATTGATAATATCTACTTATTTGAGTAAAGTAAAATTCATCTGCATTTGAAAATGCATCATCTATCACGTGCATCTATCATGTTCTCAATGCTGAGACTCGTAGAGGTAACACCTTGTATTCAGATCGAATGTATGACAAACAACATATCATACAGTTGCCTTCAATAAAAGGTAACAATGACAATTACATATTCATATTACATGATAATTCATCATAATGATCAATTTGATGTCAGTTTCTCGTGACATCATGAGCTGTAGTGAGCCCTCGTCTGTTGGGCATCCATACTCTATTATTTGACACACATGAAAATGACTCAAAGTGACAATCGGCACTTAATTACCTTTGGGGTTTTCCCCCAGCATGTTACACTTCTTTCTTTGTTGTTTTTCTTTTTGTTTTTTAGATATGCTCCTCTCTTCATATTGCTATTATTGTACCTTTTTGTCAAATCTGACCTGAATGGTAAAAAACGTGTGGAGTAGATGACTTCATAAATGGATGTATCATCTCATCCCCAATATATTCAATGAATGTTCTAAACCCACATGAAGAAAAAAAAAAGTACAAAAAATATAATCAGTGGCTGACGTGCACTATTTTACTTGAAACCCACTCCATGTTGCCATGGCAACTCCAGAATTGTTCCGCCAACCTAAAAGCATAAAATCAATCTTACCTGGAGGCTGCCATAAAATTCAGAGCAGCCTCTAGTGTAGGCAGGTCATTCTCAGGAGGTGGTTGAGAAGCAGTATTGAATGTCTGCACTAAATTTTGAGTTCACTTTGATATCCACATTTTATTTCATACAATAATAATAATAATAATAATAATAATAATAACAATGATAATAACAATAATGATAATCATCATTATCACCATCATCATCTTGAAGCAACCTCATTTATATGTGTAAGGTCTAGGTCAGCCACTGGTAGGCTGTCCTGCCAAGTGATTACATGTATATGTGATGATTCATATCACAACATCCTGGTTGAAGCCAATAATTATGAAAATGAAGGAACTATAATTATGCCTCAGGTCTAAGTTGGCCACTGGTAAGCTTTAAAAACCAGTGAACACATCATAATTTTCACATTAAAAAAAAAATGGATGGTTGCAGCCATTGATTATGACCATTATGCAGGTGGATTGCCTAAAAAGCAAAGAGAAAGAGTTACCCGGTACATTTGTTTTGTTCTCAAAATACAGTATGCAGATGACTAATCAGTAAGGGGTGGGGAGATCAGAGTGAGAATGATAAATTGATGAGCTGTATGCTGCCTCTACTCATGGGGAAGGCCTAGCATTTCTTAGGTATAAAAGGCACCTTTTTATCTTTCTCTCATTCTCCTGTATTGTACATTGATGAATTAGCATCATATCAATTTTATAACATACATGTAGTCTGATATGACATGAAATAGAATATTATGTGTATTTATCCACCTGTTGGCATGAAACATACATGTAAATATCAACATCATCATTGACAAGAGACCTGTGGAATATTCACCATGACAAGTGTTGCAATGGTCCACACAGAATTTCTTTCTCTGTATCAGAATGCTACCGAGCTCTGGAATACAGCTAAAGACAACATTATGTCCTGAGCAAAACTGCCTTCATATCATGAATGTATTCACTTAGATTTTGACTGATGTGTGACATTCTGTCACAAACTCAACAGCATACAGCTTGTACAGTAGAAGAGGGTTTTGTTGTGTATGATGCAAAATGAGTTGGTTCAGTAATCAAACGAATACCATGTGTGCATGTATAGTAAGTCTACTGCTCATCGCATCGACCACCTATTTTTAGATCAACCACTCTTGCACAATCCAGCTTTCTTGCATATTATCAAATCAAAAGTACGCATGGGACAATACGCTGGAACATTCAAAAATGAATACAAATCAAGAGAAATTAGGGGGATACAGGTAAATAACCCGAGGAAACAGGAGGAAAAAGAACTGAAGAAAATCCTCATTAATAGTTATACATGTTATAATTATTGCTAACATGTATTTGCCCACTCACACACTGGATTTACATGCTTTTCACTGGGAAAATGGACAGTCAATGAGCTTGCGTCGGTGTACAATAAAGAATGTCACTTGTGTTTGTCGCCGAGAATTACGCACATACGGTACGAGTCAACAATCTGAGCCCGGGATATGAATCTGCGGTATTTTCTGCCTCAAGTAGAATGAAATTACGGTGAAATTGAGGGATATTTTGTAAGATACAAGGTACTTAATCAAAAAGTGGTCAATGAGTTGTAGGCCAGCTATACATTGTAAATAGTCATTAGTTATAAACATTAATTTGACTTAGCATACTGAAGCATAAGATTCTATGTGTAGCAGAGGGTCGAATTTTGGACGGCTTGTGTACTCTTTAGTTACTACAAAATACGTTTCCTTCATTATTTCTCACCTACCTCAACTGTGGGGTTTGATACCCAAAGAAGCTTTTTGCCTAAATCAGTAAATGGATAGCGGATGGAATGGCGATGCTTTGCATTATAGATATGGTCATTTGAGGAATGTTGAACATGGAGTATAGTAGGTGTCCAACACATCGACACTGTACATTCAAACTGACACTCCTCTATTTATAGCACTGCGCGTAAAGAACAAACTTTCAGGCGTGAGACTACACACAGTGGTTTTGCATTCTTCACCAGGGATTTGAAGATGTCGCAATATTACTAAAAAACCTGATAAAAAACAAGATCAACAGCAAAACAATGATACCGTAGATTATGAATCCACATAATAGGAAAAGCATTGCATTTCTCATGTATTGTCAATGGAGGGTAGGGGTGTTGGTTTCACAATCACGGCGCAATTGAGTGCGTCAAAGTAACAACCCACGCGTTCGAAGCTGTTATCTTGGAGTGTGTACCGTAAATCGCATTTTCAATGTGCGCCTGTGAAATCAGTATTTTCTTTACATGCGAGTAAAATTTCTGGCAAATTGTGAGATATTTTATGTATCTATTGAAAGAAAAAGTATTAGGGTGTCGATGTGTTGGACACCCAACTACAAAGTGTATACACCTAATTATACTGAAGTCTTACACCTGCCAAGCAGCAATCCTTCACACTTCACTATATCCAAGACTCGAGTCAAGGGCAAAGCATGGACCTACTTCGTTGCAGGTCCATGGGCAAAGCAACTAGAATATTTTCTAGATTCCAAAACTTCTCTCTCCGCACAATAAACACCAGCGCACAAACCCCGTCCAGCTAGCCCCTACTAAGGGGTGTTGGACAGTACCAAAGAAGAACTAAGAAGAAGAAGAAGAAGAAGAAGAAGGACCAAATTGGCCGTAAATCGCCTATTCAATGAACTTACGGAGTAAATTTATTGCATTATCATGATTATGAGCGCCCATCCCTTTGTACAAATTGAACTAGCCATTGTAGAGCTCGAGATCGTCACTGACACTGTTTCAAGTCACGCTGGCAACCTTGCTTACACAGCAATCTAATAGTGATACACATGCAGCTATACTGTTCTTTGGCAATTTAAGACGACCAAGTTTTCAACAGTCTGTCATGCCACAAAACTATCAACATAGGGCCTACCATTCATTCATACGTATACCCACCCACCTTGCGTAGGTGCGGAGCTGCATACACGAGTCGGGCCCCGTGAACTCCCCGACAGTTCCCTGCGTGTCGAAAGGTCTGTGGAGGTATGTGGGCGGGTCCGCTGCTGCCAGGCTGGCTGGCTGCTACTTCATCAACAAGTCGCGATGAACAGTCTAAATCAAATGCTCTTTGTCAAATCCGATCAAGTGTTACAAAGGGCACCAGAATTAGCTTGAGACATAATATCAAGGTGCTGTATCAAGTGATAGCGCTAACTTCTTCTACGCATAAGTGTAAATCTATCAAAAAAGTTCCGTTCTTGCGTTTCTTGCGTACGGGACGAGGAGTAGGGAGAGTCAGCTGATACGGCATGAAAATCATCACCGTGTGTCTGGCTCACTACTCCAGCCGCTGGCTCGAGGTGCGGCGGTGGCGTGTCGTAGTGTGCACGGAACGTTCATTTCTACACCTACGTTATGATCTTTGTTGTTGTTATTGGTCTCCCCCATTCGAGTGAGTTTTCAGAGCTAGAGAGATGGCGCTCTACGCAATCTACGTTTAGTACACGGCCACTCATTAATACGGCACTGTCTTACTTGAAACTGTCTTGGCGTAGGCAAAAATCAAGTAACCTAACCGGAAAAGAGTCGTATTTTTCATTTTTCTGAACTGTCCTTTCTTTTCAATGTACCACATACTTTAAATTAATATTTGTGCGTCATTTGTATATTGATTCATTGCCGTGTCAGAACATTCAATATTCCCTAAAGAGTTGATGGAATGAGAGGAGTGTTTATTGGTATACTAAGTAAACAATATTTTAGAAACCAATGTTATTCTGACATTATTTATGTGATGTTCATTTTTATATGGATCTTTGGCAAATTTTGATATTGCAATTTCATGCAAGCCTTGTCTGGATAGAGTAGCATGTCTTTGTCCATGCCGATTTGCCATCCTTTATCTCCAATAAAAGCAAAAATAAGAACTTGAGAACAAGAAGAAATAAATGTTTTTGTATTTCCACCTACAGGCTACAATATTGATTGTTGCATTAATTTCTTTGACTGGATATTATTGCATATATTCATATACAATGTATAATGTTCATTATATTCATTCAATTTGAGATATTTGATGTTACAGCTGTTGAAATATAAACAAAAAATAGAAAATTTGTGATAATTTTAATATCTTCAAAAAATGTCTTGTTATGTAACAAGAGCAGTATTATTGGAAAGATTAATTTTTTTCTCAGTTTGATGATCTCAGTTTAAAAAAGTAAATGCCATTTATCTGGTTTTGCATTCAAACTATATTCATATACATATGTATCATAAATAAGTAGAAAATTAAACACCAAATAAAATTGTCTTTAGATATTTTGAAGGAAGGGTACCGTTTCAGTTGAGATGGGGCTTCAGATTTCCAAGATTTTTTATGATGATTTCTTTTAGATAATGAGAAACCTCCTATGAAATATGAAAGAGCATACAATTCTGAAAGGAATTCAAAGTTTATTTGATGAAAATTGGTTTTTGAATGGCTGAAATATCCAAACAAAGCAATCCTCATAAAAGGTGGGGGCCCACCTTATGTTAGAATTGCTTTGCTTAACCTTGTTTTTGGATATCTCAACCATTTCAAAAACAATTTTTCATCAAATAAACTTTGAATTCCTCTTAGAACTGTATGCTCTTTAACATTTCATAAAGTGGATTCTAAGTACATAATATCTCGCAAAAAAAAAGCTGAACCCTTACCTTAACCAATAATATATACCATTCCTTTTAAATGATAACATACACACACATATACACATACAATATATATATATATATATATATATATACATATACATTTATTACAGCTATAGGTTTCTGCTCGGAGTCCCAAAAAAAATGCGCACATACACAAGTAGCGCACAAAATTGGACGTCACAAAGAAAACTAGGAAGGAAGGGAAAATGTGCGCTACTTGTGTATGTGCGCATTTTGTTATGGACGCGCTACCACTGACGACGCATCTTTTATTTTGATTTATATCTGCTTCAAAATAAAATCTGCCATTGACTTGACAAAGCCCTATGGGCGAAAATTCGTCAAAACTACGTCTCTCACTGAGTTTTCATATTGAACTACTGTTGTGAATCAATATATACACACACTTAATGTAGATATTAAGAGGCAGATATATAAATATATATGTAAATATATATAATATATAAATATCCACTTTATATACATATATATATACATATATATATATATATATATATATATATATATATATATATATATATAGTATGTCCCAAAAAAAATTACAACGGGGCCCTCCGCAATGATATCTTTAAAAATAGTGAATCAATCTAAATACAAATTCAGGGTATGAAACTATAACTCATTGCCCACATCTTACAGAAAACCCCTCGATTTGCTTCAGTGGTCAAAGAGAAATACGGAATTTTGTAGAGGATGTCAGGAATCTCTTTGTCCAAGTTCTGTCTATTATTCACACACAAGATCATCGAAATGCTAAACTCGGAAGAATCTGATTCATGACATGCTTTACAACAATCCACATTTCTCTGTGACCGCTTAACCAAATCGAATGGGGATTTCTGCAAAATAGAGCTAAAATGTTATATTTCAAGAGCCTGAAGTAACATTTTAAAAATGTAATCATATTGGGCATTATCAATGCGAAAATCTGATTGTATTTTTTTTTTTTTTTGGGGGGGGGGGGACATACTGCAGTAAGTCGCCCCAAAAATTATAATCAGATTTGATAACACCCAATATGATCAACCTGTCTAGGTGCTACTTCAGGTTCTTAAAATATAACATCTTAGCTCTATTTTATTCAAATTCATGAAATTCTTCCATCGAGATGTTTTCATTGCAACTGATTGACAAATTGCCCTACATCGACGCAAATAAGCTCTATTTTGCAGAAAACCCCATTCAATTTGGTTAAGCGGTCACAGAGAAAGGCGGATTGTTGTAAAGCATGTCATGAGTCTGATTCTTCCAATTTTAGCAATTCAATGCTCATGTGTGTGAATAATAGACAGAATCTGGACAGAAGAGATTCCCGACATCCTCTACAAAATTCCTCATTTCTCTTTGACCACTGAAGCAAATTGAATGGGGTTTTCTGTAAGATGTGGGCAATGAGTTATAGTTTCATACCCTGAATTTGTATTTAGATTGATTCACTATTTTTAAAGATATCATTGCGGAGGGCCCCTTTGTAATTTTTTTTTGGGACATACTGTGTATATATATATATAAAGTGGATTAAGTATATATCTCGCAAAAAAAAGAAGAAAAACTGAACCCTTACCTTAATCAATACTATACCATTCCTTTTAAATGAAAACATACACACACATATACATGTACATGCATATATATATATATATATATATATATATATATATATATATATATATATATATACACATATATATGAATACATATATATATATATATATATATATATATATATATATATATATATATATATATATATATATATATATATACATATAGTTCATATACATAAAGTTCATGCTGTATTCACCAACGGTTTATTTCTTCACACAAATTTTCGAGCGTCTCGCCGCCCTTTCTCAAGTGTTGATACTGAGAGAACAATAACAAAATTAAGCCATAACAATATATTGCAACCGTGTTACCAAGGATGCGCGCTTTAACGCATCAATGCTAGGCATCCTAACACCCAGCGCGCATCCTGGCAACAGTGCAATGTTACGTCATAATGAAATGACAATGAATATAAAGCATACATGAAAAAACTTGGCACTACTGATACAGAAGTAATATTCCTCTGAATACGCAACTGCGGTGGTAATGTAAAAGCAGTGCATTATTTCTTTCAAAATTCAACATACACTATAAATTAACTTTAATTCTAGTGTATAGATAATCTTTACATAATCTGAAATTATCATGATTAATATAAATCGTCACACTGATGGTTATGCAAAATATGTGCAAGCAGTTTACTATTCCTTTCAAACTTCAGCATACACATACATTAACTTCCAAATTCTGGTGAGTAGATAGTCTTTAAATAATCTGACACTATAGCATGAATATGAAATACGTGAAAAATCTTATTTTTCTTCTTTTGATTAAATAGATACGTCACAATACGTCTCGGAGCAGAAAAAAGACTGGTTCCAAGAAAAGGTTCAAAGGAGCGTCAGCATTAATGATAAGATCTATTGCAGCGGGGTAAGCGGAAGAACAGACAACAGTAAGCGGCGCACCTACTTGTAAAAAGTGTAGTTTGTGAGCCATGATAGATCTATGTTCATGCCCTGTCCCTGGAAGCTTCGTGTGCGGATGATTGTTTTTAGTTCTTTCACGTGTCTTTCTTCAAATGCTTCCATGTCCTTGTATAAAATGCAACATTGCAGATCTGTTAGTGTGTGATTTGTTTTGTTGAAGTGTTCTACGTGGACTACCTTATCAACATACATATATATATATATATATATATATATATATATATATATATATATATATATATATATATATATATATGAAGAGTTTGTTCGCAAAAACCGATAAGTCCATTTTTGAAGATTTTGAAGTAGGGTCTCTATCATAAAGTACACAATAATACCTTTAAAATGATATATTGGTCACTACATATAAAGGTACATTTTTGAAGTTATGGTCAAAAGAAGCAAAAAAAATCTTATTATTCTCTTTATTTTTCTTGACCTTTAATCGCAAATATCTCCATTTGACAAATATGGACTTGTCGGTTTTTGCAAACAAACTCTTATACACACACACACATAGTTTCTGTCTTTGAGCATCATGTTATGTCTCATTATATATATGTTTGCAAAAATTATGTACATTGTATACTGTATACGCTGTTATTTTCGCGTCCAGATATTTTCGCGAATTGACGCTGACCTTTACATTAGTGCTCTATTAACAAAGCACATGTAGACATTTTTGCGTGTTGTTTAGATTCGCGATCCAACTGATTCGCGAAATTAAACCCTCGCAAAAATAACAGCTTATACAGTATTTGGCTGAACGTAAAACAAATGTCCATGTCAACTAACTGAGATGCTTTATAACATGAACCTTGCAGAAAATCATACATAACTCTGTCATGATTGAAACATCTTCTTTATATTTTTTTTTCAGCATGCAATACACACACACACACACACACACACACAAATATCAAATGGGTCTGTATGATGGAGAGTAACTTTCATGCCACTCCCCATGGACATAAAACATTATGCAAGCATTCCCCTGGAAGTGTACAAAAGCTGGGATTACTTTAGAGAGATAAATCTGCCTCTTGTCAGGTGGACTCTACTTGTTAACTGGAATGACGGTCAGTAATAAACCAGCCCCTCCCAACGGACAGATGTCTTCTATTCACTCTGCTACGCGGACTTTGTTGTCAGACGACTGCAAGTAGGAAACGGGGTAGAATCCCCTTTTTTCGTTGTAAGAGATCACAAAACTTGGCACACATAATTGAAGGGGTCGGTGCAATATAGTGCTAACCCACACTTTTGTCAAAATTGAGTTACATGCATTTTCATAATCCTTAACCTTCATTCTAACCTCTGTGAAAATATCATATTTGAATTCAACCAATAAGATGGTAAACAAGAGACCCGCAGGTCTAGCGCTCACCCGAGTATCGCAAGTTCACCTTTCACGCAGTCACTAATCTAAATTATTCACAGCTCTACTAAAATTTGACCAGGCATTCTCAAGTAGAAGATAAAAATGTACAATAAGGGCCCAAATTTTTTTAAGATTCCTTAATTTGGGGGGATTGGGGCCCCCTGGGGCCCTCTGGGTGGGGCATGGTGCCCATTTTGATAAATTGAGATCCTGACCCCCTATGGATGCTACCTGCCAAGTTTGACGAAAATCCATCATGAGGTTTTCAGGAAGAAGATGAAAATGTACAATTCAGGCCCCCATTTGGACCTTCCCAAGCCCCCGCCTCAAAGAGGGGCACCCCTGGATCTGCTATGAACAAACTTGAAACTAGTCATTAATGTACTCACTCATAGTATTATCTTAGCTCTATAACTTCTGATTCTAGAGAAGATTTGTAAAGATTCCTTCATTTTGGGGGGTTTGGGCCCCCCTGGGGGCCCCTGGGTGGGGCATGGTGCCCATTTTAACAAATTGAGATCCTAACCCCCTAGGGATGCTACCTGCCAAGTTTGGTGAAAATTGGTCATGGGGTTCTCAAGAAGAAGATGAAAATGTACAATTTAGGCCCAATTAGGACCCCTCCCCACCCCCTTCCCCTGGGTCCCAAGTGGGGCACCCCTGATTCTGCCATGAACAAATTTGAAGCTACAGTCATCAATGTACTAACTCATAGTATTAACTTAGCTCTATCACTTCTGGTTCTAGAGAAGAGATTTTTACAGATTCCTTAATTTTGGGGGGTTTGGGCCCCCGTGGGGGCCCCCTGGGTGGGGCATGGTGCCCATTTTAACAAATTGAGTTCCTAACCCCCTAGGGATGCTACCTGCCAAGTTTGATGAAAATCGGTCATGGGGTTTTCAAGAAGAAGATGAAAATGTAAAAAGTTTACGCACGACGGACGCCGGACGAAGGGCGATCGCAATAGCTCACTTGAGCCTTTGGCTCAGGTGAGCTAAAAATGCATGCATTCATGTTTTATCAATGTACAGTGTATGGACTTTCCAAACATTCAACAGCAATTATCTCAAAATGACTAATGTGTGGGTTAGCACTATATTGCACCGACCCCTTCAATTTATCTTAATATACTCAAGGAATAAATGAAGCTCTACAATTTCATGATTTATTCCTCTTGTACACCATTTTGCGTGCTTTATCAAGTAAAATAGCCTTCAAACTCTGCTCACCTAAAAGACATAGCAGTCGCGTTTAAATCACTGAACTGGCATGAGCACAGATAGACTGCACTGTCCACACAGCAGAGTGAATGGAAGACATCTATTGTAAGGGACCAACCATATAAGCGAATGTAAAATTGTCTACTTCCTTTGACCAAAAACCACACACACACACACACATAATGAATGAAGTAGCAGTAAACTTCACTAGTGATCACGTGATGAAAAGCTAGATTAAACTTTAAAGAGAAAGTACAGGTTGTGTTTTACTGGTCTATCGATTTATGTTTATGGTGTTATGTGTTGTGTACATTGTACATGTAGTAACGGCCAGTTATTCTCAACAGTCATACTCTCCTTCCATTGCACTTAGTAACATCAGCATAATGACATTGGGTACAGCCTTTTTTTAATTCATTACTGCCCCTCAAACACAACTGTCAAACGTGCTAACACGAAGGTCACAAAATCACCGCTGTACTGCTCATGCCTCATGCACAATATATCATTGGTTTTGTATATTGAATGAACCAATGGCAGCCAGCAAGCTTTCCATGCTCATGAGAGCACACACACACACACACGCACACAAACACACAGACATAAATTGACTTGTGCATGTGTTTCCCGCCCACACTAAGCATATGATAGAGTGCATGGTCATAATCCAACATTCATATGTTAAATATTTTATTGAGCTTAACTCTTTGAGGTCTAGTGCTCTGCAACTTGTGTTTTCATGGTTTGCAACTTTCCACATTATAGTTTCATCTCACTGGCAAGTTTGCATTGCCATGTCCACACCACTTCTTTTCTTTTTTATTATTTTGGGAGGAAAAAATACCAGTAATATGAGAAACTGCACATCACCCTAGGTAAAAATGTAAAAGAACAGTGGACCAAATGATTTACATTGTACCAAAAAATTTAAAGATTCTTGTTACATCTGACCTCATGATAATGAGATTGTCCCCTTTTCAACCAATATCAAATACAGTATATTTTTTTAAGGCCTTCCAATCTATCAAGTAATTTGTTAATATCAGCAGCAGTCACTACACTGACAGGATTCAACAAATACTTATCTTCATAAAGGACTCTACATTTAAGTTTTCTTCATAAAGCATCTAACACATGTGACACAAATAACAACATGCACATAGAAGGATCATTTTTTGAGTGTTTTTATTAGAATTTTGGGATTTTTTTGCTGCTGTGTTGGATTCATTTACATGTCTACTCCTTTGTGTCCTTCACCTTCTTGGTACCGCGCAGACGGCCGGTACGGCGGGCAGCGATCAGACCGACCTGTCAAACGCAAAGAAAGACAAATTCTCGATGTTGAGATGATTGCTCCTCCACCTCCACTGACATTTTCAAAAAGAAACTCAAAACCAATCTATTTCAAGAACAAAACTGATAGTAATGTATTGTTGATATTTGTATTCGTAGTTGATCTTTATGTTTGTTTTCTTTTAATAGTAAAGCGCTTCTAAACACGTTTGTCTTAAGCGCTATATAAATTTCCCAAATTATTATTATTATCCCTCACAGATAACTTTAGCAAAACATCATTAACAAAAAAGAAGCATACTCAAGGAAAACTAAAGTCGATGATTCCCATATTAAATGATGTTATGCAA